>NW_026266478.1:544-238044 GCF_025860055.1 Xyrauchen texanus
CTGAAACTCTACAAGAGACATGTGAGATTACTAGTCTTTATCTGAGGAACAATTTCTGAGAAGCAGGATACTTGAGCAGAAGACACAGTTTGGTCTTATTCTACTCATTTCTGTTTACAAGAAACAACTGAGATATGAAAGAAGTTGCATTTGGCATTTGTCTTGCCTATGGGCAAATATGTTGAGCAATAATACTGACGTGTGTGTGTGTGTGTGTGTGTGTCTACATAAATGTGTATGTGTTTCTGTTTACAGGATTACAGGTGGACTACAAAACTGTAAGTCTACACACACACACACACACACACACACACACACACACACACCCACACACTGGTTTAGTGATTGTTGTGTTATAAGTGTTTTTTCTCAAATTCAAACACACATACACAAACACACACACACACACACAAACACTTTCACACACACACACACACACACACTCACTCACAAACTCATACACTCACACACACACAAACACACACTGGTTTAGTGATTTTTGTGTTATTATTGTTTTTTCTCTTCTTGTGTTCAGATGTCTGTGACCTCACACTTGATCCAAACACAGTAAACACTCAACTCATTCTGTCTGAGGGGAACAGGAAGGTGACACATGTGGAAGAGCATCAATCATATCCGGATCATCCAGAGAGATTTGATGTGTGTTATTCTCAGGTTCTGTGTAGAGAGAGTCTGACTGGACGCTGTTACTGGGAGACTCAATGGAGTGGAGATGGTGCTGATATATCAGTGTCGTATAAAGGAATCAGCAGGAAAGGAGAGAGTCGTGACTGTTTGTTTGGACTGAATGAAAACTCCTGGAGTCTGAACTGCTCTGATGGCAAATTCACTGTCTGGTACAATGATAACATCACTGACATCCGTCCTCCTTCACCTCTCTCTAACAGAGTAGGAGTGTATTTGGACTGTCCGGCCGGCACTCTGTCCTTCTACAGTGTCTCTGACACACACACACTCACACACTTACACACACTCAACGCCACATTCACTCAACCGCTCTATGCTGGATTTGCAGTTGATTATAACTCCTCAGTGTCTCTGTGTTAGAGTAAATAATAGACACAGAACTGACAAAAAGAAACACACTCCCTTATTTATCACACACAACATACACAGTAGGGGTGCAAATATGCATGGATGCACCGCATAGCAACAATCTGCTAAATACATTTTGATGCATCAATTACAGAATTTAGAATGGATTAGCATTACTATATTAATAACGAATGTGACCATCTTGTATTATATGAACGCATTTTGAAAAAATGTAAGAAAGTGCACTTTGTGGATGTTACCCATAGCGTGACAGCATATGAAGATCCATAACCGCTTCTCAAGTGCTCTTATGCGAGCACGTCTCCAGAGACTTGTGCCAGACTCCCGCTAAAATTTAAACCAGGTATAAACTTATCCATGGGGCGGGAACAAATTTTTAGCAAGGGGTGCTTTAATTTTTATATGGACAACATACTCATCATATAAGCACAACTCCCAGCATTTCTGTCAATGGACACACACACACATACAAACACAATGGAACATTTTCACCAGCAATTAAGTAATTCAATAAGCCAGTCAATGTAGTTAAATTTTACCTGGTTCAAAACTGTTGTTTTGTCAGTGTGAATGAGGAAAAAAACATCAAATACAATATAATTGTTCATACAAAATAGCTATTAAAGCGAACCCATGTGCTAAAATGTTAAGCTGTTAAGAAATGTCCTACCTGTTACTTGAAACCTTGTGCTCATAGGTATTGCTAATAAATGTCTTAATGAGATTCTCAAAATACAAGTTGTCAGTGATCTCCTTGTGCATGGATATTTTTCAATTAATGTTATTTTGATTCATTTAAAGGTGTTCAGTCACCCCCCACATAAATGCAGTTATTGCATTTATTTATTTCGAAATCAAACTGTTAATCTTGTTGATATTGTTTTCCAGGTTTGCTCACTAGGAAGCACCCCTCTTCCTGTGCCTATGAACTTATCAAATACAAACTTAGACAATGAAGGCAAAGCACTCTGATTGAATTTAACAATGGTGAAATAGCAAATGTTCCTGGCCATTGCAGGTTAATTCATACACACAGTACCAGATACCTGCTTACACTATTTATGTGGAAATTCTATAAACGTTTTAGGAATATTTGTCGTGGAAAATCGCGATGAATCTATCTAAGTTGTAAGAAAACTCTCGGAGTCTTGAGTTCCAGATGCCAAAGTTGTAGTTTATTGAACACCAACAAACACGAGACCGGTCAGCTGTCCGTTCTGACTCATTATCCTAAGTTCTCAGTTATATACCTTTTTTTTTGTTATCTTGTTACCCACTGTCTCTGACTAACAAGGTCACTGCCTTCGCCCATCTATTAAAAAGAAACATATATCCTCGCCTCTCTATTGAAAAGAAACATATATCTTTGGTAGCCTCTCATATCTTGACCTCATGTTACAGTTCATGGACAGAGTACATCAACTCCTAGAAACCTCTGCGTAAACAGCCATGTCCCCATCACATACTTTTTATATTTGTCCTACATTTTCAGCGCATCAAAAATCAACTCATTTGTAATAAGCATGTGCATGCAAATGTGAAGCCTTGCGTGATGTAGAGTACAATTGATTATCCATTAAGTAGAAGATATATATATTTATATATGCTTAACAAAACACTAGTAAAAGTAACATAGTAATATGCATCCTTCGATGCCAGAGGAACTAACAGACAATTCCGGTAGCCTGGAGCGCTATCTGGTGGTGTGTTGGAGCAGACAGCGGGTTTTTAAACCACCAGTTGAGTCTATTTGCTCTTGCAGCCAAGCACTAAGGTGCTCGTCGCTCCTTTCTTCAAATATCTTCCTCACATGCCTTCTCTTGGCAATTGCTTAACAGGTATATTATGCTTAAACATAATCATCAGCAATACTACTTTTACTTGACTAGGTACATTGCAATAAAGATATACTTCATTAATCATTATAAGTAATTGGTTACATTGAGAGTAATAGGGGAATATGTCAAAAATAACAAACAAAACACCCTCTAACTCCTTTCTTGAGTTGCTATCTATTCTGTTAGGTAAAATGAAAGTACAATAGTCATGCTATCTCCCTTACTATCAAAAACATGAGAAAAGTGTTCAAAAATAAAATTCCCCTTAAATTCCAGTGTTATTTCTTGATTGCTTCTCAGTAAATCTCATCAAGTTCATCCAATCTTGGCCCTATGGTACAGTATCTGGTTTCTATCCCTGTTCCCGGTGGTAGCATTGAAACAGTTACCATTTGTTTGGCCACTGTTCTAGTCATTATTGATCTCAGAATGGGTATAATACAACAAAACAATAATCCAAATAAGGTCAGTCCTATAACTATTATTATACCTATTTTCATTAGCCCCATCTTCCATGAACCAAAAAGATCATCAAACCATGTCCCAACAAGCTGATCTCTCCCTGCATTAGATTTAACGTCCTTTCGCAGGTCATGCAGTTTCTTCATTGCCTGGGTAAAAGCTCCTTCTGGAGATGTATTATTTGGTATATATGTACAGCAATCTGCTCCGAACATAACACATACTCCTCCTTTATCTGCTAATAACCAATTCAGTGCTTGACGATTTTGCCATGCCATTTTACTAGTGGCTGCTAATTGGTCTCCTAATGCCGCCAGTGCCTCGTCAGTATAGTTTATACATCTCTGTTGGTTATAGAAAATATAATTAATCCATTCTAAATTTTTGTTGGGTGTTACCCATATGAACACTGACTCAAAGCCTGATTTAATCTCATCTCTAGCTTTAAACTTTTGAGGTATTCCTCTTGGTTGGCCAATTGCATCCAGGTAGACATCAGGATCTGGGGTGTACGCTCTTTTCACCCTTGCTTTGTTGTGGACTAAAGGTTTTGGTGCAGTTTGGATTTCAGAGGGGTCCCATTCTACCATAGTTACTTCTTGTATTAGCCTTACTCTAGCGCACAGTCCTTTCCAGCCTTTAGGTAGTGCGGTTTTTAATTGATCTCCCCCACATAACCAAAAATAGTCCGCTATAGTTTCCGTTTGTTCCTCATGGATTTTTATCGCAGGCGATACTAGAGTTTGATTTTCACATCCTGTAAGGCAATGACCGACAACTACACCTAGACATCCTGGAGTTATGTTCGCAGGAAAATTCTGTCCTAATGTCGCTGTTACATATTGTGATGAATCAGGACGAGATGGATTCAAATGCAAAAGAGGTTTTTAATGACAGACTTAATACATAGGGCAAATCCAGAGAAGCGTCGTAAAAACAGGGTACAGGTCAAAAAGCCAGGCGATCAGGTTAAATAAACAAACAGGCGGAACAGGGCTGGGAAAACAAACACGAGAGAAAACAGAGCTAGAACTATAAGAGTATACGGGAGCTGGTAAGGAAAGCTAACGTGCAAACAATAACCAACAAACTAAAGGGGAACTGGGCAGGTATAAATAGAGTCCCAAAACAGCGCAGGTGAAACTAATATTCTGGGGATTGTGAGCGAGTGTGGGAACTGGAAGACGTGGGGTGGATTGTGGAACTGGATTCTATGACACATATTGCGGTCCACTAAACCTAATCACATTATTATTAAAAAACATTTCATCATCTAAATGCCATATTACTGTGCAATTGCCCTTTAATTGTCCTACATTCCTTTTTCCTTTAGTTTTGTTAAAACATTCATACTCCAGTTGTCGATTTATTGTATATGATAATGGGCTTTCTTTTTTCTCATTATCCACACGTACGTCTAATTTTCTGCATTCATCTCCCCACCCTATCATCTTATAATATTTATCATATTCCGGATGACCCAAGAATGCCAAACATTCTGCTGGGCAGAATACTGTTCTCCCTGTTTTACCACAATTTTTGGCATAATACTCAGCGCAATGCTTATAATCATACTGATTCGGGACTACTACCAATTTTTTCAATGGAGAGGGTGAGCACATTACACAGTTTGTCATTTTTGCTTGCTTAGCTGTATATCTGGCCCATTTATACCAGTCATTTTGATTTGCGTGTTCTAATAATTCCTCTGTTCCTGCTGACTCTATGGGTTCCATATCATTTTCAAAATTTATTGGCTTTTTCAGTCTTTGGGTGATTATTTTGTCAGGTATCTTTTTAGGCGGATTATTCGGTTTGTTCTGCTTGGCCAAATTGCTTATCCAGATTCTTTGCTTTTCGGGTTCACCTTTGTTTAATGATCCAGGCGTTCGCTTCTTTCTGATTTCTTGTGCTATATTATATAGTCTCTGCTCATTCGGGGAAATAATATTGAAGGTCTGAGATGTCAATTGTCGGAAATTCATCATACCATGGTCGTTGCGACGGTCCTTCGCTTGGGGAGTCTGGGCCTTCCTGGATCTCCTCTCCAGTAGGCCCTGTATGGGAGGCAATACATGTCCCAAATATGTTAGTAACAGCATCATCCTAATACCTCCTTGAGCTTCCATCTTTACTCCATGTCCCACATGCTTCATCGAACGACTGCGCTTGTTGGCTTGTTTCATTTCCTTCAGTTGCTTCTGTATCTGTTTCAGCAGGACGATCACTTTCTTCTTGTCTTTCTCCTTCTTCACCTTCCTGGTCCTGTTCCTCTGTGACATGTACTTCCGTCTCACTTTCTATACGTTCCTGCTCTACTGTGGCACTTACTTCAATCCCTCTTTCTGCCGCAGTGTGCTCTTCCCCTACGTGCGTTTGTCCTTCTTCTACTTCCTCTTCTCTTTCCTCAGATTCTGTAGCCGGTTCCTGCTGATCTTCTTCTTCCTCAGGTTCTTGGTTTTGTGCTTACTGCTCTTCTTCGTCTGAATCTTGCCTCGTATTCATCTTTGGGAAGTCCATATTCATAGTTACTTCAATACTGTCCATCAAGTGCTCTGTACTTTCTGAATACACTTTCTGGAGTATTTCGTTTTAGTTCAGCTTCATTGGAAAGGCCAACCAAGATCCCCAAGGCTGATTGTAGGGAACCCACTCTGCAGTATGCTTTCTTAGAATTTGTTCATCTGGGGATCCTGGTCCTTCTTGGGATGTTTCTCTGGTAGGTCCTGTATTGGGGGCAACACTTGTCCCAAGTATGTCAGTAATAACATCCATATTAATATGTCTTTCTTATTCATTGGTACTGTAGGCCGCAATTGTTTTCCACCTTCTCTCCTTCAGCGGGTCATCCTGTCCCAACTTGCTTCAATGAAGGCAACAGCATGACTATTTCATTTTATATTCATAAAGAACACTGTAATCACCTCATATGGTTACATGTTTTATATTAACTAACAAGCACTACTTTCTGCATTCATTGGATTAATATATTAAATGATTTCCCTTACAGTCATTTGCTACACACTTTCTTGTAAGCTAGTAAATGTGTGCACACTCACATACATTTGTTGCATCTCATTTCTAGCACTAAATAACACATGGGTCCTCTGCCTCCTCCAGGTGTTCCTTATCTTAAAACTCCCTACTCATTCACTTATCACATACATTTCATTTCCTCCTGTTTCCCAAGGTCTCTCAATGTCTGTATCACATCAATTAATTTTTGCTGCAAGCTAAGCTGTTTTTCATAGTTTCAGACTATATCAGAGTAATTCAGAGTATTAAATCAATAAAAGAATTATCAAATATATAACATATCATTGGAGGAATCAATTTCCTCCCAGTTTGGTCTTTCTGTTGCATTGGACCATTTTCATTAATCAGTTCTTCATCTGGTTTTTTTATTTAATCAATGGTAACACACAATATAATATTATTCTCCTCTCAAGAATTGTTGTTTCAATTATTATACCAACAAACAAACAAGCAATCTTAATCTTTAGTCACCACCATGTATCTTTTCCATTCTTCATTACTTTTAAAATGTACATGAGTTCAATTAAATCATAAGTAAAAGTAATAAATCATCTTCCAGTCTAAATTAATTATCATACAAACATTCCCATGTTTGTTTAATACTTCTATAAAAAGTCAAGCACTCCTTTGTCTGCAACGGTTCTCAAAACTGTACCTGGACATACGGGTACAAAGGCGAGGCAAATACTAGAGTTCATTCAGAAATTTTCTTCGGTGCCGATGGTTGTGCATGCTGTTCGCGTGAGATCACACCAGTTCCAGTATTCCTCAGACGCTCTGCATGCTGTTGGATTGATGGCGCAATACAGCGGCGATTTCTCCTTCTTGCACGGCAGTGCAATTGCCCCTGGGCGCTTCGACAGTGCAGAAACCCAAACTCTAAGAGAGTTGTTTAAAAGAGTGATTTTCTCTAAAAGAGCAATACACAGCGGCGTTGAACGTCCTTTTCAGGACGCGTCTTTTAAAGACGTGTTTCCGCCTCTGTGTAGTTTCTGGATGCGGTTGATTTCTCCCCACCTCCGACGGTCATAAAAGCTGCCTGGCGTACCTGGGTTGCGATTACACGCAGGCAGCGTTTTTATGAATGGTCTATGTTTTCAGGGCGAGAACATAGCCATAACAGCATTGCGGTCGTAGGCTTTCTTTTGTCATGAGAGAAAGCCACTTCAGCCGCCCCCCGCGCCTCGCTCCCTTCCCACGGGATTGGATCCGAACGACTCTAAATCGACATATGCGCATCGTCGAGGTGCCCTTAGACAACATGGAGAGTCTCGTGATCTTTTGACCTTATTTTCCATTCATTTGGCCCATTTAGGGACATTGTCCACAAACACGTTGTGAAAAATGCATTGACTGAAAGGGATAGTGGGACGTCTAGAAAAGGGGGTTCCCGAGGTCGCAGGACCTCGAAATTTCAGATATTCGATCGCCAGGGGCCCCCGAGTCAGGTCCTAGAGTTTGGAAGCCCTGGGGGATTGCTGAGTATTAAAGGCTCCGATGAACGGACTGTCGCACACAGGCCCAAAATGAAGCCTGTCTCATTGATTCCTGTCACAGGCAGAGAGATCTGTTGAAATTAATGAAAAATACTTTTTTGCACCCTAGGCCTTAGTCCTCTTAGTATGTCGATAAGGGGCCCTTGATGGGAAGAGCAATCCCACTTACAATTTGTACCATTCATTTTCACAGCGGGACCGTGGACATGACTTGGAAAGGTCCAAATGGCTCCAAATTGAAATCTGTAGCTTCTCAGGGGCCCCTTAGTCACTGTGAAAAGGTTCAAGTCTGAATTACTTTGTTAAGTGCTTCATTGGCTGACTAATGTGTGTAATGTGACAATCATTTTTCAGGAATATTTTTCTTGATTTTTTTTAAAGTACTTGCTTAACACCGAGGGACTTGAATTCGTTACATGTTGTATCTGAAGACCCCAGGAAGGAGTACTCGGCGGCTGAAGTTGCTGGCATATGATTCAAGGCTTTTTTCACCGAATCATACAGGAAGTGCCCACTTCCAACTGGTTTGAATGGCACCAAATGCATGGCTCGTGGGAATTAATTTGTTATGCTCATTGTGCATGTTTATGAGTTGATAGTAAGTAAGTAAAGTTTATTTATAAAGCGCTTTTCACAGATAAAATCACAAAGTGCTGTACATGAGGCTAAGTAAAAACAAACAGTATAAAATGTATATACATATGTAAGATTAAAGTGACACTAGTAAAAACCCATCAACCAAAAGCCTTCTTAAATAAACATGTTTTCAGAGCCTTTTTAAAAGAGGCAACAGTGTCTGCCAGATGCATGGACAGGGGCAGGGCGTTTCACAGTCTGGGAGCTACAGACTGAAATGACAAGTCCTACTCGGGTCTTATAATGAGTCTTAGGGACTACAAGCAAGTTCTGGCCAGAGGACCGGAGAGTGCGGTCAGAGGAATACAGCTTCAAAAGTCCAAGATGTAATGTGGGGCCTGACCATTTAAGGCTCTGAAAGTCAGCACTAAAATCTTACAATCAATCCTGAATTTTACAGGGAGCCAATGGAGATCCAGTAAGACTGGTGTTATGTGAGACCTTCGAGGGGCACCTGTTAAAAGTCTAGCAGCAGAATTTTGAACAATTTGTAATTTGTTCAAAGCAGACGTATTCAGACAGCTAAAAATAGTGTTGCGGTAGTCAAGTCTTGTTGATATGAAAGCGTGAATTATTATTTCCAGATCCTACTTTGACAACATTTTGCGAATTTTAGAGATGTTCCTAAGATAATAAAAACAATTATGGACGAGCTGTTTAGAGTGTGTCTCCAAAGACATGGCCTGGTCAAACACAACCCCCAGGTTTTTGAGGCTGGATTTGACAGAGCGGCCCAGAGAGCCAAGGTGCTGTTTGATCAGCAGGATCTTATGGTCTGGGGCAAAAATCAGAGTTTCAGTCTTGTTTGAATTTATCTGCAAATAGTTTGTGGCTAGCCAGTCTTTGACTGAGGACACACACTCTAAAAACAGAGACAAACGATGAAACTCAGACTTGTTAAAAGAACAATACAACTGGACATCATCAGCATAGTTGCATCAGCTTGTTATATTAGGCTGAGTTGAGTACTATTTCATAAAGGAACATAATAAAGCATACTGTTTCCCCCCACTACAACCTCAATTGCATGTTTTGGCTTGTATTTGGATCCCCTCCAGTCAGGGTATATTCTGGCAAACCGTTTGCCAGTCACGTCTAGCAATCGGCAAAGCAAAATGTGGCACACGCCATTTACCAACAAGCGATGGGTAACTCGCAAAGCACGATGTTCCTTCCCGTTTTCCCAGCACGATACCATAGAACGGCATAAAGTAAGAGGGGTGAGAAGTAAGAGGCGGGGCACCAGTTAAAACATTTCAAAGTTAAAGTTCACGCAAACAGGTATTAATAGACAAGTTTTAGTCAATAAATATTGATTGTTTATAGCTAAATTACTGGAACGCAATTATATTTGGAACATTAGAGGATATTAATCCAATAAATAAAGAATACAACGATGGCATGAAAACCCCATTATTATGTAATATCTTAATAAAATAGGCCTATCGGATTTCTAATATCTTAAAGTTCATGCTGATACAGTTTGAGAACCACCTGAAATGTCTACCACATGATGAAATATTGATGATGGTGTGGTGTGGACATCTAAAATCATCTACACCCGATCGCCACAGCGCATTTGCTGCGCGTCCCCATTAACTGCTCAACTGCGGTTGTCTGTTTACCACCAGTAGCCTACAACAACAATCGCAAGTTCTTTATTACTTTATTATACATGCATTTATAAGCACAAAAAAATGCAAGACGCTTATTTGACTGTCAATATAGTTTTAATAACTATGATTTGTTTAATCCACATTGTGTCCGTGCTTTTCTGGTCCATGTAGACTATAGCCTACTGAAAGTTATCAGACATAAAGTTATACAAAAATCACATATTTTTAATAAAGTTTTTGTCTTTTCCTCACTCAGAGTTGTTCTTAGATCCATAGAAGATTCATACGTAGAAGCTTTAAAAATACGAAACATTTGCAGTACACATTGCATATGGTAGGCATGCAGTGCGTATGATTCCTGGTGCAGAATGTAGTAAACTATTGTCCATGTAAAATGACATATAAAAATACATTTTAAAAGTTCTTTAAATCTGATAAATACGCTAATATACATTTACAAACATATGCAAACGTAACTATAGTAAATGTCTAGGTCAAAATACACTTATATAATTATTTAAGAATGCTGTATGGTCATAAGAAACAAAGGTACAGGTGAAACTCGAAAAATTAGAATATCGTGCAAACGTTCATGTATTTCAGTAATTCAAATTAAAAGGTGAAACTAATATATTTAGTATATATAAGTGTATACATATGCATGATTATTCTTTTCAGAGGGACGACATTTCAGTATTTAAAATCCTTTTTTTTTAATTAATTTCATATAATATTACAATTTTCTGAGATTTTGAATTTGGGGTTTTCATAAGCTGTAAGCCATAATCATCAAAATTATAACTTTTGCACGATATTCAAATTTTTCGAGTTTCACCTGTATATTATTTCAGTCAAATGCTTTACCAAAGTATTGACGTAAAATGACCTCTAAGTGGCGTACTAGGCTTATCGCAAGTCAAATGGATATTGTGACATAGCGGTTATTATTGCTTAAATTGGCGCTGTTTCTTGTTGCGGTCCTGCTGCAAGTTAAAGATGTCTTTGGCATTGGGAACACCAACCTATACATTCAGAAGGGGCAGTTTGTCTGCAGTACTTCGGGAGGATGACATTGCAGTGGACAATTTGGCGAGAACTTTTAAGGTTTGTTCTCGTTAAACCGTTTTAATATTTGATATTAATTTGAAATTAACTACGTTAACTCTTTTGTTGGTTAAAAGTATGAATTAAATTCATTATGCTTATTGTGTTGTATTCTGATATTGTTCTGTTCCCTTGATTTATCTGTAGGTGACTCAGTCAAGTGTTTACTTAATCAATGATCAAGGAGTTTCAATTTTCCCAGCTTCATCTGGATTCTTTAGTTGTTTGGATCTCATGAATGGTGGGGTTACCTTCCAGGTGATGGGTGATGAAATGTGCGGGGCATTACCCAGTCACAACCCCATTTCACCCAAACCCTGGACAGAGTAGACCTCGTTTTAGTTTTTCAAGATCAGCCACTGCTACAGCTGCTCGCACACCCCATCCTGCAACTAGTCCAAAAATGTACCAAAGATGAGTTGGTATCTATTTGGTAGATGACGGTTGCTCAGCATTGTTAAATATAAGAAAAACAGACTGGATTTAAAAAAAAAAAAAAACAATTATGTTTTCATTCAACGTTTTCACAAAAATCTAATCTCTATTTAAAATAAAATAAAAATAATGAAACCACAATGTGACAGTTACTGACATTCTTCATTTAATACTTTGTGTGACTATGTTTGACTATGTCAATGTAACGATCGCTGATCCTCAAGTTCACCCCGCCCCCTTTAGCTCTCACGCTCGCTCCCAATCACCAGAGTATTAGTTTCACCCGCACTCATTCCAATCACTAGATTATTAGTTTCACCCGCACTCGTTCCAATCACTAGATTATTAGTTTCACCTGCACTGTTCGTTTTCCCCTATATATACGCTGCCCGTTCTCTCCACGCTTGTTGGTTATTGTTTAGTTTACCCCTTCGCTTTGCCAGCTCTAGTGTTCCCCTAGCTTCCCCTGTCTATTCAACTCGCTTGTCTTGTCTGTATACATATTCTGATTCCCCGGCTTCGACCTTACGCTCCCCTTGACTACTCTTCTCTGGATTTGCCCTTTTGTACTTTTACCGTTCTGCAATAAAAGCAGTTTTACTCGACATTGTGACTGTCTCTTCTTGTGCGGGTTACAGTCAAACTATGTTTGACAAGATAACAGCTCTGAGTCATCTATAACCTGTAATAGTACACTAGATATGTATTAGTACAAAACAACAGGACACAGGAGAAGCTACAAAACCAGAAACTAAAATAATTAACCTAAGATGATGAAAACCAACAAAATCTGACAAAGGATGCAAAGAACATAAGATCTTAATTAAAATTATCAAGATAAAATACACATTAATGAAGTGTATCAAGAAGGTGTTGAGAAAAAGGAAACCAACTTTAAAATAAGTCCAACAAAAGTGATAGATATGACACACAAATACATAATTTTGCTCATACATACCTGTTGCTGTTCCTGTAGCTTAATTGGTAGGGCAAAGTTTATGGATGTGATACCAAGGGAACACACATACTGATAAAACGTGAAGACGGAAAGCACTGGCTTTGGCTCAAAGCGTCTGCCAATTATAAAAATGTAATGAAAAATATTCCAATAGTGCATTGTATGTGTATGTAGAGAAAACACATTACAAGAATGTATGAGTCTGGTTTCTAGGTTGCAGAAATGAACAGTTAGCTGAAATCATTAATTTCTGTTGCAATTTCAAAGCAATGTAAATGTCTGTGTTTAGAGTATGTATAAAAAAAAAAGGTGTTAGACACAAAGTGCTTTTGTGTGTGTTTCCACAGAACTATTTTCCTTGGTCAACTTGAGGGTGACAAAATAGTACAGGACAAGGCATTGTTTATCCCTTTTGAAGAGTCCGAGGCCTGTTTGTCTATGGCATCAAAAGTAAAAGAAGCCCTTGCTATGGGTGCTGATGAAAACATCATTTTTACTGATAGTCAAGGAAACCTACTCCTTGATACCCCTGGCACTAAAGGTTTGTGGTTTTAGGTTAGAATGAACATTGAACAAGTTTATTATGATATTCATTACAGCTCATCAACATGCACGTAACTACTTTCTGTATTACCATGATTACCATTCTGAATTTCATTATTCTATTTACCCCCTCTGTCACAGGTTCTGCTTATTGGAAGCAGAGCTCCAGACGCCTTTTTGCTGTCAAAGAGGATGTATTTGCAGAGATGGGAAGAATGAAAAAAGAAAAGTAAGGTAAGTTCATGAATGCTCTCACCAGAAGAATCTAGTCATCTTTGAACTTTTCATATATTCATGCAAATTAAAAATCATTGTGCTGTTGTGATTAGTCTAGTCCATAGACTGTCTTTTCTTATCACTCGACATCTGTGATTTTATGTACAAGTTCGGATTGGACTAGATGTACAAAACACACCATTAATATAAACATTTTTACTGAAGAGAATTCTTTGCAGTTCACTCAGCAAGAGTCAGCTTCAACACTCCTTGGCTGCTCTGACCCCACACTCAAAAGAGCAATAATTATATTTTAACAGAGATCAGTATGTTAAGTCATTACTCCAAGTGTCATTATTAGGTTGGCTTGAGAAAGCCAACTTACTGAAATTCTATTTAAACTTATTATTATTATTATTATTATTATTATTATTATTAGTGGTGCTTGCCAAAGGCAAGGCATCACTATTGTTCTCTTGCATACTTATTATTCTTATTATTCCACACAAAGTTTGGCGCGCTACTCCTCCCGCAGCTTTTGTCACAGACCCCTGAGTGAGGTGTCAAATCGTACGGCTCATTACATTAAATACCTTTTGATCTCATAAAAATAAATAAGTCATTTAAATCAGGATAAATAGTAGATAGGATAAAAATTGATTAGTAAATAATTAATAAGTAGTTACAATCACTCAAAAGGATATAATGAAAAGAAATTGAGCTCAGGAATCCACCCCTTTGCATTTATTTTTTGATGTAATTATTATAATACAAATCTTACTAAAAGAAATGTGATTTTGTAGAACTGGCTGCTTAAAAACCCCACTGAAATAAAAACATGATTATGTACATGCATAATTCTAACATTACTTAATTGTGTGGACAAATTAAATTGAGTGGACAAATTAAAGTGAGGATCACTGTTTTACAGTCATAGGATTATGCTTTTGACTTTTGATATTTGTTATTTTGTTGTCGGATGGCAATATAAAGGATGCAGGAAGCAGAAGATGTGCAAGTTAGTAAGCTCAATAGTTGTTCACATTGACCAAAACTTTTGAGAAAAGGCATTTATTATCTGCAATCACAGACATTAACTTTTAGATGGAATTGGATTTCTCAGAGGACCACAGAGTGTGCTGAAAAACAATTCCTATGGATGGGACTAATTTTCCTGGACGTGGTAAGAGAAATTTGTTTTACAAACATAGTTTCTCATTTTAATCCCATCTGATTGTGCCAAGTCTGTTATTTCTTGCACAATCTATAAAAATGACATAGCAATTTACATACTTTTTGGCAAACTCACTGATGTCAGGTTATAAGAATTGTAACTCAAATGTTGTTTAGAAAACAATGTCTAAATGTGGTTTGAGATTCTTCTGTACATCTGTTGATTGTCTTTCAAATGTTAAAGGCAAGCTTCTAGACACGAGGGATCAGAGCTCTTTGAAATAAGAGACAAAATTGAGGAGGTCCTTCTTGCATCAGAAGGTTTACCAGCTGTGTCAGCCAAGCTCAGGGAGCTCAGGGAGCTGTGTAAGCATAGTGAGGGCCTCACAGAAAGTGAGATTCTGAGGACCTCATTTAGGTGCAGTGCATGCAGAGGCAAGTAATCACCCAGACATCACACATACATGTATGTAGATTAAAATAGTCTATGTGTAAGCACTTTCATATAATATAGCCTATAATCTATATGGGAAGTATGTAAGGGACAGTGTTGTCATCTGGTCATTATTGCAAAATAAACCCCAAATGGCTGATCAAGATCCCAACAAGTGGTTTATAGTAGCACTGATGTCACTTACCTGGATCATTAGCCTGACACTTAACGGTGGTTTTCCAGAAAGGGCTTAGATTAAGCCAGGACTTTGCATTAGTGTTATTAGGACATTTAAAGAGTTTTTACAAACTTACCTTTCAAAAAACATTACAGATTGTGTATATTGAGACAAAACAATGGCACTGAAGATATGTCAGTGCAAGCTGTTTTCAGTTTAGACAGCTCTGACATACATTTTAGTCTGGGACTACTTAAACCCTGTCCGGGAAACCGCCCCCAAGTGTTATATATTAAAATATATCAGACTGTTCAATGTCACAAATGACCATCAGCATCAAATGTCACAAAGAGCTGTGTAATCACGTTCTGTAAGTTTTCTTTTAATGAATTAAAGCAAATGGTATTTTTAAACTGATTCTTAATTATGTATGTATAATGTTTGCTACAGGAGTGATGAACAGTCCTGTGCTGGCACGTTGCTGTCGAAGTTTGATTGGTTGTCGACAATGTGTCGACATTATACTTCAGGAGGGTCAAGGATGCGTAAAATGTCGGTCTGCAATTACAGAGGAATCCCTGGTGGCTGTAGCTGGCCTCGCTGAAGTGTTCAATGTAATTAGGGCCATAGAAGAGCAGTTCAGTTGTGTTTAAGATTGCTGCTGTGGTAGAGTGCATGTTCGAATGCTACCAGAAGTTAAAACGTTTTTTTTATTTATTTTTATTCAGTTGTTAATATAACTCTTAATATAATTGGATTGTTCTCTTAATAGTGTTTATATTTCATGCTACAAGAAGCCAAAAAAGTTAATACACGACAAGAAAAGTTTTGCTAGTCATGTTAGAGGTACAATATATAGCAGTTCTATGCACATGTTCTTGCGATGTTAATTAGGTCAGTTACACAGTCTTGGTATGACCTGTAATGCTCATTTACAGTGTAGTTAAAGACATTTCCAAGGTCAAAATAAAGTGAATGAAACTCTGTCTCTGCCCTAATTTTGTTCTCTTCAGACTGAAATGGGTCAATGCCAAATGCTGATGGAGTGGTCAAACTGTTTCCCATCTCCTGTCTGTATAGCTCGGCAGCTTCTGAGGCCCTCGGCAGCAGTGGCTCTGAAATCCTTGCCGCGCAGCCATCTCTGGCCAGCAGATTGGGAATGCCTTTGCCTATAAATAGAAACATTTGAATTGTAAGAAAAAAAAACAAATACTGATAATATTGTATTAAATAATACTGTAAGAACATCCTACCAGTTTGCAGAGTTCAGATCCTGCCTTGCTCTAACACCTACTGTAACTAATTGTCAAGTAATTCTGAAGACCTTCATTAGCTGGTTCTGGTTTAGGTTTTGAGGTTAGATTAGGGTTGGAGCTAAATTCTGCAGGAACTGGCCCTCCAGAACATTGTGTGTGTATATTGGCAGTTAGATTACTGAATAATGATGGTATGATAAATTAAAACACAATTTAGAAGTGATGTCAAAGCAATATCTCAATACCTAGAATATTATGGCTATTCCATGCCTGAACAAATCTCTGTACCCCAATCTGGCTGATCTCACATGTGAGATTGGATACACAGTATCTGGTCAACCCATCCTCCATATCCAAAGTCTCCTGGTCAATCATTTGAATGAGTGCAGTCTTGATTGGAAAATTGACCCGCTTATTGACTTCAGGCCATATTCTCTCTACGGTGTGGTTCTGTCGAGTAAAACAGTATTCCCACAATGTAAAGCACAAAGCAAATGACAGTATAAGTACAAAATATATTTTCATGTCAGTTCATTACAACTTTTGATTTTTAAAATGTATTAGTAAATGCTGAAATTAACAAACAAATATAAATAAATGTTGTAGAAGTGTTCATTTTTAACTCATGTTAGCTAATGCATCCACTAATGTTAACAAATACAACCTTTACTGTTACCAATACCTTATTCAGAACAGTATACATGTCATAAAAATTAGACATCTGTGATAATAATTAAAACATTTAATCTCACCTTAGTTGATGTTGTCTGGAGGTAAGGCAGTCGGTGCTGGTTATGCCTGTATTCTGCCAAGATGTCTTGCATGAAGAGGGTTAGATAAAACTCTCTACCATGGTCCACTCTGACCTGATCCCACATCCCATGGGAAAGTACAGCGTTTCTAGGAAAATAAAATATAATTAAACTTTGATGTTATCGAGTGTAGCAAAAATATGGTAAGATTAGAGAAGAAAATCTTAGTCTTACTTGTACACCTCTTCATAAATTGTTAAATTTTTTTGCTAAACCCATCAATGGCTATGACATGGGTCACACCAAACATACAAAGTTTTTCGTTCTGGTCCATGTGCAGTTTGTGACCCACATACTCAGCATTATATGGGACAGGATTTAAATGATGTGCACCCTGAAACAACAAAAGTTAATTAGGTTGCATATAGAAAGTATTTAGCCCCCAGTTTTAGAAGCACTTGTGGATTATTAAATACTTGGTGGTTTCCTGGACAGGGTTTAAGTCTAGCCCCAGACTAAAATGCATGTTTGAGCTGTCTTGACTTAAAACAGCTTGCACTGACATATCATAAAATATATAATTTCCATTGTTTTGTCTCAAGATGCACGCCAGTAATGTTTTTTTTTTTTTTGTAAGGTATGTAAAAACCTACTTAAAAAAAGTCCTAATATAACTAAGGTCTAGTCCGGGCTTAATGTAAACCTTGCCCAGGAAACCGACCCTATACCTATCCTGCACCCATGTCGTTTTCAACTGTAGGTTTTGCTTTTGAAAGTTAAAGACTAAATAGACATTGATGTATGATTATGTAATGTTTAATAATTTAGATGCTAAAACATGATAATTATTTATTTTTAATGATTTTTTTTTTTTTACTATGGAACCCAAATCTACCTGGCATCGAGCTTGATGATAAGGTTCATGCATCTGTGCCAGTGTCCGCCCACTCGAACCTCTGATGCACAAACTCCTTGTGCAGCAAGATAACCCGTCATCATTTTACGTCCGTAATATGGTCCAGTCTGTACACACAAATAAAATATATTTTCAGATGTTTAGGCATATTTTTAATAAATCTTTTATATTTATATATATCTTAATTTTGGTAATTGACAATTAATCAATTATTTCATTAAGGTCTTTCCCCTTTTATTTTAATGGATTTTATTGGTTAATAAATTAATCATTTAGGCTTTAAGTTTTAAACAGGATAACAGCACATAATGAATATGTAAACCTTTCATCAATACTGCCGATGTATTTGGAAAAAAACTGAACCATGTAATAAACAACAGAGACCTTCATATGACGGAGGTTGCCAAACTAAAGTGGCTCACTACAATCTAAAGAAGTGAACTATCAATTTTATTAGACTGTTTAAGCCAGTATTTTAACAGTAGTATACAGTTGATGACATTTATTTCTCAAACAGGCCGATTGCATGTCATTTTGTTTCAGTTCTTACAGTATCAAGCACAGTATTGACAGTGTACTCACAGAAATGTATAAAACTTGGTAGATGGTGGTACTATGTCTACACCGATCGCGTTGTGTTCATATTCGGGGCTCATCTGCATATATTTTAACATCACTGTCTTAGTACACTAAAACGAGCCGTACCGAACCCTACCATCCAGTGGAAAAGCACCAAAGCCACCATTTTAAACTGTCCCCTTTGTGTGAAATCACTACAAAACTGTTCACAGGCCTCCTAGGGATTTGATTTGGTTGTCATTTGTTGAAATAAATATAAATATACAATGTTTCCTTGTCTGTCCGCTGAATGACCCACAATCTCTGATTTTACTCCGTGGCCATGGAAGGGTGAATATTTACAATGACAACAATTAGGCTATTTAATTTCTGCTTGTTGAAAACATACTTTTATTTGAAGATATATATATATATGATGGCTGAAGCAGCAGCAAGCGTCCAGCTTGCGAATGTTTTCATAGTAATCGAATGAACATTTTAAATGAAATTCTATAAAGCTTACATGAAAAACATTCTAATTATCATGCGATATGTGATTACAATAGCTTCTGTTCCATGCAAACGATACCATGAAGAATGTGAATATTTAACTTAAAGCAAAAGCAAAACAAAAAGTAAGTATTCACATTAATTTCAGATAATTTTGTAGATAAACTAAATTGGCACAAAAAAGCCGGACCAGAAAGTTTGAAGAACTTTAAAGTAGTTTAAAGTTTAAATTAGTGTGAGAGAGAGAGAGTGAGTGAGTGCGTTCGTTTGTGAGCGTGTAAGTAATAATAATTCCTTACATTTATATAGCACTTTTCTAGGCACTCATAGCACTTTACATAGTATAGGGGGAATCTCCTCAACCACCACCAGTGTGCAGCATCCACTTGGATGATAGACGGCAGCCATAGTGCACCAGAAAGGTGTACCCACTTGCCATTTATTTGCATTGGCTGAAATCATCACTTTTTGGACATGGTTTGTTTTAACTCCTGGATCAAATTTATGACTTAAAATCACATTTAGGTGACTCAGTGAAGCCCCCTGAAACACATAAGCCCTTCGAATTTGTGTATTCTGTACAGAATACACAAATAAACATGTTTATGCAACTTACAACTCATAAACATGCATCATTTGCCTAAAAAATGAAACCTGAGCCCTTCAAAACAAAAAACTGTCACTGACCACAAAACCTTTATTTCTCCGAATGGGACTAATTGTACGTGGGATGTCCAGATCTCAGCTCTGGACAGACCTTTTGTGCTCAAACCTCTGTTTCTGTGCTTCTCCAAGCCTCCTCTTTCTGTCTTGTGAGTTTCAAGAAAATCTGAGGAAGTCGAAATTTGCGCGCACAAATCCTTAAAGGGGTACGCACGAAATTTTCGACATCCTCCGATCTTAATGAAATTTATACCATAGAAAGAGGAGGCTTGGAGATGAACAGAAATACAAGTTTCAGCTTCCCAAGTCTGTCTAGAGCTGAGATATGCACATCCCAAAAATTTAATGTGGGTTGTCCCAATTCCAATCAATTTAATGGGACAAAATGTACATGGGATGTCCAGATCTCAGCTCTCGGGCTACGACCTCGGGACTGACCTCGTTCGAAAGGGCTGCCTGAGACCTTTACAACGAGCCCAGCTTCCTCTCACTATCCCACCAGGAACATAAAAAGGGCCCATGGTGCTGCCTGAGGGGGAGATAGCCTCTAAGTGGTGCTGAAAGGAAAGCATCATTTGCCAATGCATATAAATTGCATGTGGGCAGTCCCACTTCCAATCGATTTAATGGGACAAATTGTATGTGGGATCTTAGCTATCCCCGTCTGTGATTCTGTGCTAAGAAATCCACATTTTAGCACTTTTGCACAGTGCAGTTCTCAATATGTCTAATATATGTCTATGTATGAATGCATCTATCTGTAGAATGTTTGTCTATCAATCTGTCTGTCTGTCTGTCTGTCTATCCTTTTAGCCCATTACTTTGATTGGAAGTGGGACTACCCACTTCCAATCAATTTAATGGGACAAATTGTATTACTTTGATTGGAAGTGGGTTTACCCAATTGCAATTTAATTGCATTGGCTCAAATCATCACTTGGTGGACTGCATTTTAATAACTCCAGGATCCATTTTATGACATTTAATCACATTTAGGTGACTGTAGGACTCCCCCTGAACATAGTGCACCCTTCGAAACACAAAAGTTCAACTGTCCACGAAACCTTCATTTCTCCGAATGGGACTAATTGTATGTGGGATGTCCAGATCTCAGCTCTGGATTGACTTAGGAAGCTGAAAATTGTGTTTCTGTTCTAATCTCAGCCTCCTCTATCTATGTTGTGAATTTCAAGAAGATCAGAGGAAGTCGATAATTTCGCGCAAAAAAACTCAAACCCCTTTGAGTTTTTTTGCGCGAAATTATCGACTTCCTCTGATCTTCTTGAAATTTATACCAAAGAAAGAGGAGGCTTGGAGAGGAACATAAACAGAGAATTCAGCTTCCTAAATCTGTCCAGAGCTGAGATCTGGACATCCCACGTACAATTTGTCCCATTCGCAGAAATAAAGGTTTCGTGGTCAGTGACAGTTTTTTGTTTTGAAGGGCTCAGGTTGATCAGGGGGCTTCACTGAGTCATATAAATGCATTTTTAAGTCATACATTTTATACTGGTGTTATTAAAATGAAGTCCAACAAGTGATGATTTCAGCCAATGCAAATAAATGGCAAGTGGGTAGACCTCGGATCTCAGCAATCCCTGTCTGTGATTCTGTGCTAAGAAATCCACTTTTTAGCACTTTTGCACAGTGCAGTTTTCAATATGTCCAATATATGTCTATGTATGTATGTATGTATCTATAGGATGTTTTTCTGTCTGTCTGTCTATCTGTCTGTCTGTCTGTCTGTCTATCTTTTTAGCCCATTACTTTGATTGGAAGTGGGTCTACCCAAATGCCATTTATTTGCATTGGCTGAAATCGTCACTTGGTGTACTGCGTTTGTATAACTCCAGGATAACATTTATGATGTATAATCACATTTAGGTGACTCAGTGAAGCAACCTGATCAACCTGAGCCCTTCAAAACAAAAAAATTCACTGACCACAAAACCTTTATTTCTCTGAATGGGACAAATTGTACGTGGGATGTCTCAGCTCTGGATTGACTTAGGAAGCTGAAACTTGTGTTTCTGACCTAATCTCAGCCTCCTCTTTCTATCTTGTGAGTTTCAAGAAAATCTGAGGAAGTCGAAATTTGCGCGCACAAATCCTTAAAGGGGTACACACTAAATTTTCGACATCCTCCGATCTTAATGAAATGTACACCATAGAAAGAGGAGGCTTGGAGATGAACAGAAATACAAGTTTCAGCTTCCCAAGTCTGTCTAGAGCTGAGATATGCACATCCCACAAATTGAATGTGGGTAGTCCCAATTTCAATCAATTTAATGGGACAAATTGTATGTGGGATCTCAGCAATCCCTGTCTGTGATTCTTTGCTAAGAATTCCACTTTTTAGCACTTTTGCACAGTGCAGTTCTCAATATGTCCAATATATGTCTATGTATGTATGTATCCATCTGTAGGATGTTTGTCTATCTGTCTATCTGTCTGTCTGTCTGTCTATCCTTTTAGCCCATTACTTTGACTGGAAGTGGGACTACCCACTTCCAATCAGTTTAATTGACCCAAAATCATCACTTGGTTATAACTTCTGGATCATATTCAATGATTTCATCCAATTGCATGTGTGTAGTCCCATATACAGTCAAATGAATGGGCAGTTAGGCTGTTGGTGGACATACAGCTATACAATCAATTGCTAATGGGCAGATAGCCTTTTGAATAAATTGTACGTGGGTAGTCCCACTTACAGTCAAATGAATGGGCAGTTAGTCTGTTGGTGGACATACAGCTATACAATCAAATGCTAATGGATAGTTAGTCTGTTGGTTGACTCAGTTTGTGTGCAAAATAGATGGTTAGTGGGCATATAGCGGGTCCGTGGACAGCCCCACCCCCTCAGGGTGGTCAAGGGGTCTCCCTGGTCATTTTGGGAAAAATAGTGGGTCAGGGGGATGATAATGAGTCCGTGGACAGCCCCACCCCCCGGGGTGGTCTGGGGGTCTCATTGGTCACTTTTGGAAAAATAGTGGGTCAGGGGGATGATAATGGGTCCGTGGACAGCCCCGCCCCCCCAGGGTGGTCAGGGGGTCTCACTGGTCAGTTTGGGTAAAATAGTGGGTCAGGGGGATGATAATGGGTCCGTGGACAGCCCCGCCCCCAGGGTGGTCAGGGGGTCTCACTGGTCAGTTTGGGTAAAATAGTGGGTCAGGGGGATGATAATGGGTCCGTGGACAGCCCCGCCCCCCCAGGGTGGTCAGGCGGTCTCACTGGTCAGTTTGGGTAAAATAGTGGGTCAGGGGGAGGATAATGGGTCCGTGGACAGCCCCCCCCCCACCCCCAGGGTGGTCAGGGGGTCTCACTGGTCAGTTTGGGTAAAATAGTGGGTCAGGGGGATGATAATGGGTCCATGGACAGCCCTGCCCCCCCCCCCCCAGGGTGGCACAGGGGTCCATGGGGGTCTTCAGGGGGCATTGTGTCCCACTCCCCCATTAAAAGAACACATTGCAACAAATGGAACGAGGGAGAGCCTTGCCCCAAGAGGTGCCCGATTGCCATCGATATGAATGGAGAAGGCGCCCATTCATTTGAGCCAGAGGTGAGGCCGCCCTCACGTGGGTAAAGGCTGAACGGCACTGGAGAGGCTATATTCGGGGGTCTTCCTTTAAACGCCTGTGGCGGGGGTCTTCTGCGCCCGAGGCGGTCCTCCGCGTCACAGACCTTCCCCGTCGGACCCCACGAACGAACGGGCGCCCACCCCGGGGCCCCGAAACCTTTTCTGAGGCTAGCACGCAGGGTACAGGGACCCTCGGACACGTTCCCATATCCTAATGGGCTATTGACCGCCTATTTGACGAGGTTTGAGGTGTTTTGACTTGGTTTGACTTGACTTCCCTTATGTAGGTAAGACCCCCTTCCCTCAGTGCGTGTAAGGGCCCCGGCTTTCTATTGCTCTATGCGAGAAACATAGAGAGAAAAGAGGCCCAGCCAGGCTTGGCCCATTCCCAGGTTGGCAAGCGTCGCCTTGTTCCCCTGTCAGGGTAACCAAAAGGATTCCGACGACTTTTGTGGGGCTTTGGGAAAGGGTACGTGTAGTCTGATACAGCTGGTCGTCTGGCACGTAAAAAACACCTGCCCGCTCCTGTGTCAGACCAGGGGTTAGGGTTAGGCCACGGCTTAGCGCATTACGCCACGGCTTAGCGCATGGCGTAGCGCATGGCGTAATTTAAATTGGACCCCTAGTGTCGCTTCTCTGACACAACGTGGAGAGAGCGACAGAAGGGGAACGTCTAGGTTACAAATGTAACCTCCGTTCCCCGATGGAGGGAACGAGACGTTGTGTCCTTCCCGCCACGCCGCTGAGCCGAGCAGCTGTAGTGGCCGGACCATTTCCGCTCCTCAGAAAAATCCTGAATGAACTCTAGTATTTGCCTCGCCTTTGTACCCGTGATGTCCGGAGCGGGTATGCAAATACTAGCTGCCAACTTCTCATTGGCCTTTTTCATAGATCAGAGGTATATTCGGTGCTCAAGAGAGACCCCTAGTGTCGCCCCGACACAACGCCTCGCTCCCTCCATCGGGGAACGGAGGTTACATTCAGTAACCTAGACGCATCATGGTGGGAACTAGCATCAGATCAAATCCCTGTCAAGCTTCTAGGAAGCTTAATTTAAAAACATTACCTTAATTCAAAAATGGTCTCTAGATAGTTTTGAACCTACATTTATTCTGTAAAAATAGTGATATTTATAATAATTGATTATAGTAACTGCTTTCAAACTTTCTAATTTCACACCATTTAAAAACAAAAAACTACTCTCAACTTACTTTCTTCTGTTCATTCAAACAACACACAAATAACCTTCAAATCTTTAATAAAACAGAACACAATGTCTTTTTCGACATTCTCTATATAATCAATTCAACTTATGTTTAGCCTTCTGTTCATGCAGAGCTTTACATTTTACATTTATTATTACTACTTTCTCCATTTCTTACACTTTCTCAGGTGAAGGAACTTCCATTCTATCTAATAAAATAATATAAATCAAGTTTTTAAACTAACAGAAAAGTAAAAGTTTAAACATAATAAAGTCTTAAAGATAAACATATCTAAAAACAAATCTATTTTCTTGTGTTTTGAAATAATTGCTCAGTAAGATACACTACGTCCTTTTAATTTCTCATGACTCTTACATTTTTTTTCATTCAACAGTTATCATTATTATACCTCTAAAATGATACTTTCATGTATTAACTATGGCAAATGGAAATAGTAGTAATAGAAATATACACTCAATCAATTCTTTATAGCACCCACTAACCCAATATTTACTCTTTAAATCAATAAATCAGTGGTTAGCTGCTGGATTTAAATTTAGACCCTCAGAACAATTTAGACATGGGCATTGAACCCCATTGATGGCATTAATTTAGACATGGGCATTGAACCCCATTGATGGCATTAATTTAGACATGTGTTACGAACCCTTTTGTTAAAAGTGGCTACGTAAGGGTTTCACAACATAAAGAAGGACACGTGAGACTCGAGTACGCTGCGATGACATTTATTATGAACAAACATCCCAGAACTCAAGAAACACGTATCACAAATAAAGAGAAACAACGAACTTCAAATAAGATAACGGTAACAAATATTAACATGACGACCAAAAAGTAATTTAAATAAAAGAAACGGAAAAACAAAAAAGAAGGCTTGTTTGCTGGTTCTCTCTCCTCTCTGCCATACTCCGCTTCAGCGTCCTTGTTATAGTGGATCAGAAACGACTCCAACGAGGCGCAGGTGTATAATGATACACAGGTGCAGACCCATCAGTAACTCAGACACACAAAAAGAAACACAGAGTCATGACGTCATCACAAGTAGAGGAAAACACAAGACGCGAACCGTAACACTCCCCCACTTAAAGAAAGAACCAGTTCTGGACGAAGCGACTAGTAGAAGCAAACAAGAACACCATAATAAAAGTAACATCACACATAGGCTACATATAAATTAAATTATACATTTACCTAGCCCCGAGAAAGGGCATCTGCCACAACGTTGTCAGTTCATTTCTTGTGGTGGATCTCAAGGTTATAACATTGAGCCATTAGCGCCCAGCGCATCAACCGTTGGTTATGATTGTACATTCTATTTAAAAACCAAGGGATTATGGTCCGTGTAGACGATGACGGGAGTAGAGCTGTATCCAACATACACATCGAAGTGCTGCAAAGCAAGCAACATAGCTAGAGTCTCTTTTTCGATAGTAGAATAATTCAACTGATGACAATTAAATTTAGCTGAGAAATAAGAGACTGGATGGGATATGCCATCAGCACCACTCTGAAGCAGGACAGCTCCAACTCCGATCGCGCTGGTGTCTACCTCGAGCTTAAACGGACGAGCCAGGTCAGGAGCAGACAACACCGGAGCACTGCAAAGGAGACTTTGCACACAAAAATGCACTTTGACATTCCACAGTCCAAGTAAAAACAACTTTAGAGCTACACATCTTCGTTAAAGGAGCAACTACAGTCGAGAAATTTTTACAAAAACACCTGTAATAGCCAGCCATGCCTAAAAATCGTCGCAACTCTCTCCTAGTAGTGGGCACAGGGTATGCAAGAATAGCAGTCACTTTTGCATCCACCGGACGTACTTGACCGTTTCCAACCTGTTTCCCCAAATATGTAACGGAGGCTTTCGCAAAATCGCATTTAGTCAGATTTAAAGTTAAAGAGGCGCCGGCTAATCGGCTAAAAACATTGTGCAAAGTAGAGATGTGATCTGTCCACGTAGAAGAAAAAATAACGACATCATCAAGATAAATATTACAGTTCGGAACATCACCTAAAACTGCAGACATTAACCTTTGAAAGGTAGCAGGCGTGTTTCGAAGACCGAACGCCATACGCGTATATTGAAAGAAAGAATCGGGAGTCACAAATGCGGAGACCTCAGAAGCACGTTCAGTTAATGGCACCTGCCAATAGCCTTTTAAAAGATCTAATTTCGTAATATACCGAGCAGTGCCAAGATTGTCAATACAATCCTCTACTCAAGGCAACGGAAATGACTGGATTTCAACGTCTGGTGCCACCTCTCCAGTGCCCCCTGCGATTCAGGATGGTAAGCACTGGAGGTGACATGTGACACACTCAAACCTTTCAACACATTTCGGAATATTTTAGACAAGAAATTAGTACCTTGATCTGTTTGAACAGTTCTCGGCAATCCGAATGTTGTAAAGAACTTTATTAAAGCTTTAGTAACGCTTTTGGCAGTTATATTCCGTAACGGAATTGCTTCTGGAAACCATGTGACCACACACATAATTGTTAAAATATACTGCGAACCAGATTTAGTTTGTGGCAACGGCCCAACGCAATCTACCAAGACGCGTTCAAACTGATCTCCTACAGCCGGGATAGGGTGGAGTGGAACAGGTGGCACAATCTGATTGGGCTTTCCCACCACTTGACACGTATGACAAGACTTACAATACCGAGATACATCAGCTTTCAACCCAGGCCAGAAGAAATGCTTGAGCACCCGATGGTAAGTTTTGTTTATACCAAGATGCCCAGACCAAGGACGATCATGTGCCAAGCTTAAAATATGCTGTCGAAATTTCGAGGGCATCACAATCTGATGAACCACGTTCCAGTCATCCAAATTTTCATCATTCGATAAACGAACATTCCAGCTACGCATCAACACAGTGTTGTTCCAATAGAACTGATGATTGTACGAAGGTGACCCTTTACTGTCAGCACTTAAATGACATTTTTCTAACGTATAATAACTTTTCTGTGCCGCAGTAAGAACATCGCGCGAAATAGGCAAAAATACGTCAGGATCAGGACAAACAGATTCTTGGATCGAATTAACATCCATATGCTCTGTCAAGACATTTTTGTCAAACATCTCTGAAAAAATAGACTCACCTAAATTCACTTCATTTTCTTTAGCAAGACTTTTCGCCTGAGCGCGTGTCGTAACTGCACTAGAAGCAAAAACATTTGGAAAATGTTGGGAGAGTACATCTGGCTGTTGATCAGTAACTGGCATATTAGTAACATGTACAACTGGCATTACTTTCCCTCCAGCCAGATAATTTCCCATAATAAAATTAATACCTTTCACAGGTAGGGAAGAACGAGCCGCTATATTAAAACATCAAGAAACTAATTCAGACGTCACCCAGACGCGATGAAGAGGTACAGTGATGAAACCCATTTCTATACCCTGCACAATAGTGCTAGTATCACATTCAGAGCCTGCACAGAAAGGCAAAGTGTCAGACAGTATAAAAGACTGAGATCCTCCCGTATCACGTAAAATCTTCACAGCCTTCTGGTCCTCAACACGACCAGTCAATGAAACATAACCGTCGAACACGAAAGGCTGAAAACACTTATCAGGAGCCACTGAAATCATGGTCTGTGGAGACACAGTTTTCACCAAAACTGAACCGCGAGGTTGACCTGAAAAATCCTGACGCTCATGCTTTCGTTTTAAAATTCGACACTCAGCAATGACGTGTCCAACCTTGTGACAATAGCCACACTCTTTACGCATTTTTGGACTGGATGGACCAGGCCTGACTTTAGAGTCAGAAAAATTAATTTCATTCTCTCTTTGCGGAATGTAACCTGAATCACTCGCACGCTTTAAAAACACAGGTTTATGAATGAGTGCATACTCGTCTGCTAAGACAGCCACTTGCTGCACAGTAGTAACCTTTTGTTCATTTAAATATAAAGCAGTACGCTCAGGAACACAATTTTTAAACTCCTCAATAAGCAAGAGTTCACATAAAGATTGGAAGTCTACGACTTTACACACCTTTGTCCATCGATCAAAAAGTATACCCTTCTCACGGGCAAATTCGACATATGTCTGAGAAGCAGATTTTTTGTTGAGCTTAAAACGTTGTCGGTAATGTTCAGGTACTAACTCATAAGCACGGAGAATCGCGATTTTTTACGGTCTCATATTGAACACTTTCCTCTAACGGAAGAGATGCACAAACTTCTTGGCGCTTTCCTGTTAACTTACATTGTAACATTAATGACCAAACCTCTGTTGGCCACCTCAAAGCAGATGCTATTCTTTCAAATGCCTGAAAATAAGCTTCAACCTCTTTCTCCCGAAACGGTGGAACAATTACAATGTTTTTCGCTACATTAAATGAAGTCGAATGATCAAGAGAATCCATTACCACAGGTAGAGAGTTAACTGTAGATATCACAGGAATATTTGACACTAATGCAGCAGCTTCAACCTCCGAACTAGGTCTATCTTCAAATGCAAATTTTTTAGATCTTTTTGAATCATCTCGAACAGACTGTAACTCTAACTGTGGCATTTTAACTTTCATCTCCGCATCAATACGGTGCAATTCAAGCTGATGCTCCAACTCATCCTTTCGTGCTTGAGCTCTATCTTGCGTCTCAAGTTGTAAGCTGAGCTAATCGTACTTTTAACCACAAAACCTCCCTGATGTACAGGTGATTCTTCGAAGAGAGGGATAAAGGCTCAAATTTAGGCAAAGAAAAAGGTTGAGGTCCTACCTTCGCCCCACCACCGGCACCAGGCGAACTGGATTGCCAGCGAGAGAACACAGTGAGGTCGAAGAATGCAGTGGGAGTTGTTCCTCATCCATACCAGCTGCAACTGCTTCTGGAACATCCACCAATGAAGACAACACCCCAACATTAATTAAACCAGTTAACACACAAGCTTTCACGTCTTTCTTAAGCCACGTTTTAGAAACAGGTATTTCAAAGTGTCGAGCAATAAGGAACAAATCGTCCTTTCTACATGTTTCTAAAACTGCAACGCTAGGTTGACTTATAAACTGCCCCAAATCAAACGTCGCCATAATAAATTGATGAGCAAAAACACAAACATAATAAATTAGTAGGCTCCGAACGACTCCGGACCTAAACCTACCTAACCGAAACTAGTCTTCAGAGGGTACCAGTTGAGAGGCAAGCCTCTCCCCCGGAGTACCTACAAACACAACAAACTAAAATAATAAAGAAAACAATAAATAGTAAACCGTAGTGAGAACCGGCGCAAAGCACGGCCCCCCTGGTTTACTCTACCTACCCGGAGATCGCCCAACACCACTATCTTTACCTGCTCATCAAACAAAATTAAAGTAATCTGAAATCCTAGACGAGCCCCCAATTTATGTTAGGAACCCTTTTGTTAAAAGTGGCTACGTAAGGGTTTCACAACATAAAGAAGGACACGTGAGACTCGAGTACACTGCGATGACATTTATTACGAACAAACATCCCAGAACTCAAGAAACACGTATCACAAATAAAGAGAAACAACGAACTTCAAATAAGATAACGGTAACAAATATTAACATGACGACCAAAAAGTAATTTAAATAAAAGAAACGGAAAAACAAAAAAGAAGGCTTGTTTGCTGGTTCTCTCTCCTCTCTGCCATACTCCGCTTCAGCGTCCTTGTTATAGTGGATCAGAAACGACTCCAACGAGGCGCAGGTGTATAATGATACACAGGTGCAGACCCATCAGTAACTCAGACACACAAAAAGAAACACAGAGTCATGACGTCATCACAAGTTGAGGAAAACACAAGACGCGAACCGTAACACATGGGTATTGAACCCCATTGATGGCATTAATTTAGACATGGGTATTGAACCCCATTGATGGCATTAATTTAGACACGGGTATTGAACCCCGTTGATGGCATTAATTTAGACATGGGAATTGAACCCCATTGATGGCATTAATTTAGACATGGGTATTGAACCCCATTGATGGCATTAATTTAGACATGGGCATTGAACCCCATTGATGGCATTAATTTAGACATGGGTATTGAACCCCATTGATGGCATTAATTTAGACACGGGTATTGAACCCCGTTGATGGCATTAATTTAGACATGGGCATTGAACCCCATTGATGGCATTAATTTAGACATGGGTATTGAACCCCATTGATGGCATTAATTTAGACATGGGCATTGAACCCCATTGATGGCATTAATTTAGACATGGGCATTGAACCCCATTGATGGCATTAATTTAGACATGGGCATTGAACCCCATTGATGGCATTAATTTAGACATGGGCATTGAACCCCATTGATGGCATTAATTTAGACATGGGTATTGAACCCCATTGATGGCATTAATTTAGACATGGGTATTGAACCCCATTGATGGCATTAATTTAGACACGGGCATTGAACCCCATTGATGGCATTAATTTAGACACGGGCACTGAACCCCATTGATGGCATTAATTTAGACACGGGCACTGAACCCCATTGATGGCATTAATTTAGACACGGGTATTGAACCCCATTGATGGCATTAATTTAGACACGGGTATTGAACCCCATTGATGCCATTAATTTAGACACGGGCATTGAACCCCATTGATGCCATTAATTTAGACACGGGCACTGAACCCCATTGATGGCATTAATTTAGACACGGGCACTGAACCCCATTGATGGCATTAATTTAGACACGGCACTGAACCCCATTGATGGCATTAATTTAGACACAGGTATTGAACCCCATTGATGGCATTAATTTAGACACGGGTATTGAACCCCATTGATGGCATTAATTTAGACACGGGTATTGAACCCCATTGATGGCATTAATTTAGACACGGGTATTGAACCCCATAGATGGCATTAATTTAGACATGGGCACTGAACCCCATTGATGGCATTAATTTAGACACGGGTATTGAACCCCATTGATGGCATTAATTTAGACACAGGCATTGAACCCCATTGATGGCATTAATTTAGACACGGGTATTGAACCCCATTGATGGCATTAATTTAGACACGGGTATTGAACCCCATTGATGGCATTAATTTAGACACGGGTATTGAACCCCATTGATGCCATTAATTTAGACATGGGTACTGAACCCCATTGATGGCATTAATTTAGACACGGGTATTGAACCCCATTGATGGCATTAATTTAGACACGGGTATTGAACCCCATTGATGGCATTAATTTAGACATGGGCATTGAACCCCATTGATGATATTAATTTAGACACAGGCATTGAACCCCATTGATGGCCTTCTGGAAAATCATAAAATTATCGTATAAGACTGAAATCAACTTTTTCCAGAGAAATTTGAATCCACATTATAAATGTCAAATCAATAATGATTACCAGCAGTAATGTGCGCAGGAGGCTATATCAGATCAATCACATCATTTTCAGTCTTCTTTGTCTCCGGATTTCCTCCTGCAGCATTAGTAACTTCTATAAAATCATCTTTCTCAGCTGTCTGCAATGGTGAGAAACTAGTTCCAGAATGAGTTAGTGAAACAACATACACATAATGATGACAAAAGAAACACAGAATAGACACATGCATATGAAGTTATTAACATTCATATATGAGGAAGTTATGATGTTCAATTTAATCTTAACCTTTCTCCATGGGCTTCACCTGCCCCAAAGACCAATTTTTAAATGATCCAATTTATTCTTAAATTTATTTTCCTTTAATTTTAGTCTCAAATGCAGCTTCTCAGTGTATCCACGATCAACCAAGACCTATTCTGTGTATACCAAACAGAAAATAAATAAAATAAAAATAAAATATCTATCTATCTTTTTCTAAAGTCGGGGCCCCTTTCTGTCTGTCTGAAGACATCAAGAGAGGCCTGTTTCCCCTCAAAATCATCCTCAATGCCTTCATCAGACTTTGACTTTGACTATTTAACTTTAGTTTAATGTAATACACTCGACTCAAAGCTTTATTGTTTGTCCAGATAATGTGATTTCCCAAATGCAATTCAATCACTTTAAAGTTATCACTTAATTATAATCTAAATATTCTTACTCATCACTTTGATATAAAAGGAGTTATGGTCTGACACATGTCCATTCAACAGCTGCTCCCTTTCAGTTTAGTTAATCTTACATCAGGCTTCATTCATGGCATGAAAAGAACAGCCCAAGAATAAACATTGTCCAGTCCACTAAGAGTTAACCTTTTGATTTCATGCACATTTTTGTTTGAAAATAGCCTAAATAGATTTTATTTTATGTAAATTGCATGATTATTATTTTTATATTAAAACTCATATACTTCCACCCACAGCGGTCACATCCATTTTGGGTCTCTGTTCAAGACAATTTCTACATTGGTGCTAATTCTCCTTTCTCTATTAAAAATCACCTTAACATTTTTAACTGTATTTAATTTGTTCATAACTCCAGAAATGATCACTAATTCCCTGTGTTTCTGTTATTAATCTTTTTAATTCGATTTCTTTTCTCCTCTCAGTTAGTCTCCTCTCAAATTCAGTAACAGTTTATTTCCACATTATGATTTCTGTTTCAGGAGGAAAACTGAGACAAGGGAAAAAGTCTTGTTCTGTTTCTCTGTGCATGCTCACAGCCCTCCCTTTACAGCTCCCTATTCTCACTCTAGCAGCCCCACCCCTACAGCTCTTCACAACACTCAGTCTCTGCTCAGTCCCTCCCCTACAGCTCTTCACAGCACTCAGTCTCTGCTCAGTCCCTCCCCTACAGCTCTTCACAGCACTCAGTCTCTGCTCAGCCCCTCCCCTACAGCTCTTCACAGCACTCAGTCTCTGCTCAGCCCCTCCCCTACAGCTCTTCACAGCACTCAGTCTCTGCTCAGCCCCTCCCCTACAGCTCTACACAGCACTCAGTCTCTGCTCAGCCCCTCCCCTACAGCTCTTCACAGCACTCAGTCTCTGCTCAGCCCCTCCCCTACAGCTCTTCACAGCACTCAGTCTCTGCTCAGCCCCTCCCCTACAGCTCTTCACAGCACTCCGTCTCTGCTTAGCCCCTCCCCTACAGCTCTTCACAGCACTCCGTCTCTGCTTAGCCCCTCCCCTACAGCTCTTCACAGCACTCAGTCTCTGCTCAGCCCCTCCCCTACAGCTCTTCACAGCACACAGTCTCTGCTCAGCCCCTCCCCTACAGCTCTTCACAGCACTCCATCTCTGCTCAGCCCCTCCCCTACAGCTCTTCACAGCACACAGTCTCTGCTCAGCCCCTCCCCTACAGCTCTTCACAGCACTCAGTCTCTGCTCAGTCCCTCCCCTACAGCTCTTCACAGCACACAGTCTCTGCTCAGCCCCTCCCCTACAGCTCTTCACAGCACTCAGTCTCTGCTCAGCCCCTCCCCTACAGCTCTTCACAGCACACAGTCTCTGCTCAGCCCCTCCCCTACAGCTCTTCACAGCACTCAGTCTCTGCTCAGCCCCTCCCCTACAGCACTTCACAGCACTCAGTCTCTGCTCAGCCCCTCCCCTACAGCTCTTCACAGCACTCCGCCTCTGCTCAGCCCCTCCCCTACAGCTCTTCACAGCACTCGCCTCTGCTCAGCCCCTCCCCTACAGCTCTTCACAGCACTCGCCTCTGCTCAGCCCCTCCCCTACAGCTCTTCACAGCACTCCGCCTCTGCTCAGCCCCTCCCCTACAGCTCTTCACAGCACTCCGCCTCTGCTCAGCCCCTCCCCTACAGCTCTTCACAGCACTCCATCTCTGCTCAGCCCTCCCCTACAGCTCTTCACAGCACACAGTCTCTGCTCAGCCCCTCCCCTACAGCTCTTCACAGCACTCAGTCTCTGCTCAGTCCCTCCCCTACAGCTCTTCACAGCACACAGTCTCTGCTCAGCCCCTCCCTACAGCTCTTCACAGCACTCAGTCTCTGCTCAGCCCCTCCCCTACAGCTCTTCACAGCACACAGTCTCTGCTCAGCCCCTCCCCTACAGCTCTTCACAGCACTCAGTCTCTGCTCAGCCCCTCCCCTACAGCACTTCACAGCACTCAGTCTCTGCTCAGCCCCTCCCCTACAGCTCTTCACAGCACTCGTCTCTGCTCAGCCCCTCCCTACAGCTCTTCACAGCACTCGCCTCTGCTCAGCCCCTCCCCTACAGCTCTTCACAGCACTCGCCTCTGCTCAGCCCCTCCCCTACAGCTCTTCACAGCACTCCGTCTCTGCTCAGCCCCTCCCCTACAGCTCTTCACAGCACTCCGTCTTTGCTCAGCCCCTCCCCTACAGCTCTTCACAGCACTCCGTCTCTGCTCAGCCCCTCCCCTACAGCTCTTCACAGCACTCAGTCTCTAGCATACTGTATGTGAGAGAAATGTTACCTGCTGCAATTTCTTTCCAATCAACAAACGGCCATTCTTGTAAGGTCTCCGCTAAGTTTACTACTTTAATCAGACCCTTCACCAGTTCCTTTTTCTTTTCTTAGTTAACTTCCTCCTCTGCCCTGTATAATCTATATACTCTGATTCTTTCCAAAAATGATCACTGATCCCCTTTTGACTCTATCAGTGTTTTCTCCAATTCTCACTCCCACTCTTCAGATCTGCGTTGATCTCCAGACTTTACAAAACTCGCTTGTCTCTGCATTTTTCTCTAGTCTTGTTCACTGCAATGTAAAACATTTTGCCTTTTCTTTATCTTTTTCCCAATTATTCTATTTTTTCTCTTCTGAATCTCCCCTTCCCCTCACTCACAGAGCTGTCCGTTCAGCTGACCAGTGAGTGAGAGCAAGGCAGGGAGATATCAGAGAAGCAGGTGCCATTTTGCGTCTTTATACTTTTTCAACAATTGTTTTATTCAATTCACTGTTTCAATTCATTTTCCACTTCTGCTCTCATTTAGCATTTCCTCATTGCACCTGATTCTCTGTATTATTCTGCCTCTGCACACAATACATCATCAACATTGCAATCATGCATTTGAATAAACACAACAACAGCGCATTTAGTACCGTAAGCACACATGCACCAACAACATAGTTAGTCATGCACATTATTCATTATCTCAAACATGCACATAGTTCAGCAATTCCCCGTTTTCTGCACAGTCCGGGTTCCGTCAAACACTGCAATAAATAACTTAATCTAACACCTGGAGGAATTTTACGCGAATTTCACTTCTCCACCCGTGTTAGGATTTTCACCTGTACAGGATTTTCAGCCACTCTTCTGGCAAAACCTTGAATAATTGCACCTAACCGGGAATTTCCACGCACCGTCGCTTCTCGACTCACCCCCAGGCTTTTTCTACCTTCTTTAAATAACCTTTCTTAAACAATCCCACCCCCCGATTTTTGAAATCTGGAACTCGCCTCTATTTTAGCCAATTAGTCCAAATTATTCTATGTCCGGCAAAAGTCTCAGGGAAGTCACTTACTGGGACTTGCTATCACAGATCACACAAGATCACCTAAAGCAAAACGCTTACCTTGATTTTGTGGTGCCGGTGATCTTGTGTAACTCGTGCAAGCTGTCCTGTCGGTGACCTTTCGACCCCTTTGACCTCACTGCCGTCCCTTCTGTGGTCGCCAGCAATATGTCGTGGAAAATCGCGATGAATCTCTCTAAGTTGTAAGAAAACTCTCGGAGTCTTGAGTTCCAGATGCCAAAGTTGTAGTTTATTGAACACCAACAAACACGAGACCGGTCAGCTGTCCGTTCTGACTCATTATCCTAAGTTCTCAGTTATATACCTTTTTGTTATCTTGTTACCCACTGTCTCTGACCCACGAGGTCACTGCCTTGTTTCTTTCCCTCGCACATATAGAAACATACTTCTTTGGTAGCCTCTCATATCTTGACCTCATGTTACAGTTCATGGACAGAGTACATCAACTCCTAGAAACCTCTGCGTAAACAGCCATGTCTCCATCAAATACTTTTTATCTTTGTCCTGCATTTTCAGTGCATTCCCACAATGAGGCAGCCTTGTTTGCTCATACACATTATTATTTGAAAGAAAACACCAGCTGCAAAGATATCATACATTCAGCTCATTAGAACAAGACACCATTCATATAATAACTGATTAAAAGTATCTTTGAAAAGATACGTGCCAGCACAAAGGACACACACCAAGGACTCACATCAGAATACTATTGATTAACAGAAACACATTTTGTTTTTGAAGAAATACACCTGTTTTTCAAGGTTATATACCATATGATCAGCCGGCGGGACGACTGCTTCATTTTCTCTGGCGGTTGCCTCCGTCTAATGGACCGCGGCCGGCTGGCGGCAAGCTGCTTTGAAATACAAGGACAGCTTAGACTCTCAAAATCGACCAGCCATGTTGCCTATTATTATTTTTTGCTCCAAAGCCATTAGGGTTTATAACAGATTCTTGACTCTTGATTCCATGATAAGGTAAGGTTTAGGAAATGACATTTAAATTACCATTTTAAATATCGGGTATACTTTATATTTTATTTATTAATTTGCAACTATGGTGATATCTATCATAAACATGAAAATCCCTGTTTTGACGTGAAGGATAAACTCAATGAAAAAGCGAAATTATCCTCTGGTTTCACAGTTGCGCAGAAATTTCGTTTATATCTTTACATTTTTTCCAATCTCGATTATTTTTTGTTATTTTACCTTTTACAGGTAAGGGATTCATTTGCATGACCTGTACAAATGTTTAAGAAAGTGTTAAAGTCCCTGTAAAGGCAATAAAAAAATTCTAAACACATTATAAATGTTAAATGTATTGCTAAAACACATTACAAAGACTGTGAACTGTGAAGTACTGAATAGCCTACATGCACAAGCGTAGTGACGAACTTCCGCTGTCGCCAGAAGTCGGCACATTTTTTTTACGGTTTACTTGCGCGAAAATGTCTGTTTTTACTCTCCATGATCTTCCGAAAATTAGCGTCAGCGATGTTCATTGCATTGATGATGCCTGGTCCCCTGCTCCGACCAGCAAGAGGGACAAGGGCTTTAAACTCTACATATCGAGTTATCTGCACAACTACAAGGGTAAGTATTTTAATCTAATGTGGTGTGCCGGCAGATAGCGGCTAAGCTAGTTCGCCACGTGTTCATTTTTAATGTAACGTTAGTATAGAAACTTGTTTTTTCTTAGTTTTAAAGCAGACTGTTTGTTAAATTTTGTGATAATTGTAATATCAATTATATTAACTTGTTCTCCTCTCAGTTTCTAATAAAGATCAGGGCACAGGTGAAGTCACTGTCAGGGCATTGTGTTACAGGTCCATGAGAAAATCAGAGAAACCTCACAGTTTGAGTGTATGGTGAAGCTAGAATTAATAAGACCGCAGTTACAGGCTTGTTACTTTAATAGCCCGATGGCTAAGGTTATTCATGTTTAATGTAACTCAAATCAAATGAAAACAGTTATTGTAGGCAGGTAAGTTTCCCTAGCTGGTCCCCTCTGTGTAAAATGCGTTCTTATTCAAGTTTTCAACTCAGTCATTCGTTTAAGATGCAATCTTGTGTTATAAGTATTAGGCTATCATGATTATACAGTGAGCAAGCTATATAAATAAGTATTTAATATAATAAAAGTGTAGAGCAACAACCGAGGGTGTAAGGTAAAGGCTGAATATTGTAGATTTATTACAATATGTTGCATGTTTGAATTAAAATACCTGTGGATATGCAACTTCCCACTCATGAGTGTTATTCAAAGGAGCAAACTCTCTACAAAGGCCTGACTGGAGATTTGCCTGATCTATCCGTCCTTCAGATGAGTAGGGATATAACAATAGCAAATTTCACTGTACAGTATGATATATCAACCAAAATCTGTATACCAATATTTCATTATTTTCTTTTTCCTCCCCTTTTACAAACAAATATTCTGCTTCAAAGAAAAAAAATGAAATTGATGTTCTCATAAGGGTTCTTCATTATGAACTTGTATGCCATGCATAACATACTGTGGATAGAAATTACAGGGAAAGTTACTGGTATGATAATTGTGGTTATATTATATTACTATTATATTTAGTGTATTGCTAATCAATATATTGTTATTCCAGGTGACAGCGGTTCACTTATAGAGCAGGTGAAGCAAGTTGGGGCAATGTTGAAGACATTTGCTCGCACTGGGCAATCAGGTACAACTTGCAAACAACACCTGTGGTTGTTGATGTTGTGCGTAGCATGGACAACAAAATGGACACTATGCTGCAACATTTCAGTGCCAATGTGTCTGTTGGAGAGTTATCCCTGCCAGGGGATCTGTTACTCCCCCTAGACACCCAGGAAGATTTGGCGTTGCTTGACAACAGTTTGAGGCAGGATAAAGAGCTCCAGCAACGATTTGTAAGTGTGCCGATTTCGTTTATAACGCCATAGGGTAATCTAAAAAGTACAATTAAGATTGTACACTGCATATTCTACAGTCTGAATCCACAGCCTGTCACATTTTAAATTTATGAGAAGCTTCAGAGAAATGTAATTTGTAACATGTTTTTTATTTTATTTTCAGCTTTGGTTTTTGGCAATCAAATGTGGGAGGGACCTAAAGACAACCGTGTGGCGAATGCTTCAGAGTATCTTCTCTAATCACCTTTCCATCAATACTACCTGGACTGGTGTAGGGGATAAAGCATGTTTTAGAGACATGTTCCTGAAGACCATTGTTCAAAGTAAGTTGGATATTTTTTTTATATTTAAGTAGATGTGTATGACCTTATGCCATTCAAATGGAATGACAGATCTTTATTTTCATCACTGACAACTGGAACCCTTTCTTTATCCTGCAGTCAGTAACATCAAGACCCCTAAAAAAGCCTGCTAAAAGTGTCAGACTACACTTACTTCTTTTTTTTTTTTTTTCTCTCGTGACCCTGCTTTGAGGGCAACTCCTTGGATGAATATGGGATGGTTTGTCCTTTTATACAGGCGCACACGGAATCACTGAAGCTATGCCAATTTGCACTGCCTCATTCTGGAGGTCGGGGAAAACCGGTGATTCTTAGCCCACTACGCCACGCAGACCCCAACCACTCCAGACATTCTGATTGGCTGTTCTCTACAGCCAGATTTTCTGCTGTTAATTATATTTATTCCCACTTGTTGTCATGTGTAAGTTGAATGTCAAAATATACATTATACCTGTTATCCTGCACATTCCTTGATACCAAAGATCCCAATTATTTAATATACAATTTGCTGCTTATTTCATTGTTACAGTGCTTAACTATTCTATTTTTAAATATAGCTTGTAAATCCTAGATTATACATCTAATACTTGATATCTGCACATTATCTAGTAATAAATATTCTACTTACCGTGACTTTAGTATTGGCTTATTTCATTCCGTCAGTGCTTAACAATTCTATTATAGTTTGTAAATCCTATTTCATATCTCTGATACTTGATATTGCACATTAACTAGTACCAAAAATTCTACTTTCATTCCGTCACAGTGCTTAACTGTTATTCTATTGTTAAATATAGCTTGTAAATCCTTGTGCCACAGGTCAGCATTGCAGTTATAATGGTATATTCTACTCCAGAGCTTTACTCTAAATTATTACCACTTATCCTATTCTTAGAAATGACTTGTAAATATGATGTTATACCTCAATTTATTTGGTATCCTGCACTTTCTTTGGTACCAAATATCCTCATTGCTTATGTTTACTGGTAATTATTTTCATCCCAGAGCTGACCTCTTTATATTATTAACAATTATTGTAAGTGTAACAATAGTGTTTTTTTTATTTTTTTTTTTATTACCAAAATTGAATTGGAAACCTGCATGTTTGTGTGTGTGTGTATATGTATGTGTTTGTATTTTTCTGTTATTTATATTTCAGTGATCTGACATCTTGTTTCAATGACAGTTACTGTACTTTGAAATGTGGAATTAAAACGCCAAATGGAAATTTGTCTGGTTTGATCAATCATTATTCTTGATAAACTGCATGCTATAAATATAAAAAATATACAATAAGCGGCGGCAGATCGCTTGAAAATAGCGTTTGCCTCCAACGCCCCGCGGAAGGTCCGCCTTTGATATAACGGCAGCGGAACGGTGGATGGCCAGCGGGCCGGCTGCGGAACGAAGGCGGTAGGAAGGCGGCTGCCGCTTTTAAAAAGCAGCTGCCGCCGGCGGTGCGCCGTCAAACGTGTTTGCGATAACGCCATTCTGCCGCTTCTACTGCCTCCGGAGCACCGCCAGCGGCCCGCCGACTCATTGCTATCTGGGCTAGTGCTTGACACATGCACAGAGTGCTAGATGGTGCTTTAGGAAGTGTAATCGAGCTGTCAAGATGTACAATGTACAATTTATGCTGATTTCATGTCCTTTCTGGAGTTCTGGTCATCATTCACTTGCATTGTATGAACCTACAGATCTGAGATCTTCTTCCAAAAATCTTTGTTTGTGTTCTGCAGAAAAAAGAAAGTCTTACACATCTGGGATGACCTGAGGGTTGCAGGTTTACTGTAGTGAAAACATGGTAACTTTTCATAAAGGCATTTGTGGTTCTAAAAACCACAGCCATACTTGTATAACAACTTAACCATTGTGTTACTATTGTAAAACATTTTTGGCAGCTTGATTATGATATATATATTTATATTACCATAGTTTTGTTTTTTCTGTATTGTTACTATGGTTTTACTCTGAGTATCATGATTAAAATACGGATACTGTAGTAAAACCATAATCACAAAATTGACCATAGTTGAACTATAGTAAAGCTTCAATTGTGTGGTTACTATGATTTTAATACAAATACCATAAATGATGAATACTGCAGTAAAACCTTGGTTCATTTTCGTAAGTGTTGAATAAAGGTACTGAGATGGAAAGCAAAATAATTGTGAGGGAAAATTAATAGTTTTGTATTCCCCTTGCAATACATTTTAAGGAAGTAAATTCACGCGTCCTCCACGACATTGTGTAGAATTTCACAAGAAATGAAAAATGAATGTAATGATTATTTAAGCATTGTAGAGGAATGCTGTTGTTCTGCACAATCGGTGTTTGGATCTCAGAGATCTTTGGCATGTCATGGGGGACTTCAACATCTGTCACATGAGCACAAAACCCTGAAAGAAAGAGTTTCATACTATACCTAACAATACAATGAAGACTTACCCCATACATCACTGCAGAACCCAAACATTTATTAATATTACTCACGATTCTTAAGAACATTTCAGCATTACTAAAGCTAAAGCCGTGCAGAGTGGGTAAGGGAACACCAATCTTCAGATAAGCTAAAATATGAATAATCCAGATGTTAGAGACGTGTTTAACCAGACTCACGTTATTGAACGTCTGGACAACTGAAATAAAGGAGACCAAAACTACTTCATCACAAGGAAATGTAGAAACAACATTAGAACTTTGTGGAAATATCAGTCTTGTTCCAGAAGTAAAGATCTTATTTTAATTTCTGACAATGAGAAATTGATTTTTAAGGTATAAATCTTTAAAGTCAGACTGACCATGAGTTCTGAGGTTGTGAATCGATGGTTTCTGCTTCTGTTGAAGTCGTCAGTCTGTGTTATTTCTGCTAAAAACGGCATTCAATACTGGTATGACTAAACTACCCATGATCCTAAAGGGGAAAAGACACCAAACAAAGTGACGCCCACTCCCATGACACAAAATAAATCGAGTCGCTCTCCCTACACTCTTCAATGACTTCTACATTCATATATGTATTGGTAAACTTATTTCAACTGTTTTATATATTTACCTTCTTTAATTTGATTTGCAATGCATCATGGGATTGTATTTCATTCCCTCGTTGAAGGCATCAAGTGCACAGTCTTGTTCCTGTGAGTAGTTCATATAATATACTTTGTGTCAAAAAATGATTTATGGCTTAATTGCTGTACCTTTGACCTTTCCCCTTCCGCTCACCCCGCCCGCCCTCCCTCTTTCCCTCCCACCCACCTTCCCCCATTCCGTGTGTGTGTTGTGGTGTGACGTGTTTGGTCATATCTGATGTTATATGTATAATTGTATAATTGTTTGTTGAAAAGAGTTTAGGTTTGAAAATGAGATATCGAGATAATGTATGGTTCATGATGAAATAATTCATTGTTGTAATCATTGAGTTGTTTTTCAGAAACATGTTAAAGTAATGTGTGCGTGGGGTTCATTTGGATTTATTATTATAATTGTAAGACATAAAAAGCAGTATTATGTTTAAAATGTGTTTAAATGACATCTTTAATGAGCGTGTAATGCTTGGTGTCAAACATGGTACAAGTTTTTTTATTAACAAAAGGGTGAAAATGTGTTTTCTAAAACAGTGGATATTGGATAAGGCAAAAAACATTTAGATGGTCGCTTTAAAATAAGGATTTAATGGTTAATGATTGTTATTTACTTTTTAACAGAGGACAAAATGTGTTTTTAAACACCTCTCAGACTCCCATATGGTCTAGAGGTTAGGATTCCTGGTTTTCACCCAGGCGGCCCGGGATCGACTCCCGGTATGGGAGAGGTGTGATGGTAATCCACTGAGCTCTGATCTACGCGGAGCTGTTGTGAAAACAAAGGCAATTCAGTGGCATTCTCGGCACAATGACGTGGTTTTCAACAACTATAATCTTTGATATTGGTTTAACAAATACAAGTTTTTTATTAACAAAAGGGTGAAAATTTGTTTTCTAAAACAGTGGATATTGACTGATCAAAATCAAAGGATGCTAGTCATTTTTAAAAATAATAAATAAATGGTGTTACGAAAGATTACGTTTAACATTAGTTTATTTATTTTAAGCCATAGTAAAAAACTCATTACATTACATGTGGTCTTCAGATTTGAAAACACAACCCATTTAAAACAGACTGTCTAGTGTATTTTGTGTGCAAATGTCACAGATGACACACGCTTGTGTACGTGAGACGGCAGCGGTGTTTAACAAGTGCATTACTCTTTTAAAATGATATTTTTCCAAGCGAATGTTTGGCATTAGTTTAGCAAACACTTTTATTTTACTAAAACACAATACTATATTTTTTTTTAGCTATAGCTCTAACAACAAATATCTTACATTTTTACCTTTAACAATGTTTCCAAATCAGTGGATATTGGTTGTGAAGCAAACTCATTCAGATTTTCACTTTAAAGATAAGGAATAAATGGTGTTACGAAAGATTACGTTTAACATTAGTTTAACAAACACGGTTATGTTACTAAAACGCAGTAACATATTTAAATGCTAATTTAGATGTATCTTTAGCACAAAGAATCTTACATTTATTAAAGACAAGAAAAGTATCTTTCTAAAAACAATGAGTAATGGGTGTGCTGCAAATTAAATCCACATTCACTAGGCAATACAGTATTTTAGCAAACAGGTTTATTTGACTAAAACGCAATAATGTTTTTAAAGAATTCTGACGATATCTTTAATACAAAGGTTTGTTACATTTTTTATTTAAACATGAGATTCTAAAACAAAGTCTACGGTTATGCAGCAAAACACACATTCAGTTTAAATATGAACAAATATTTTAACAAAAATAAAGTTTTGTGTGTTTTGATTTATATTACTAAAACACGATAAAGCATTTCACGTAATTTTAGATGTATCTTTAACACATGTTGTCTTGCATTTTTACTTTTTGACAATGAGAAGAAAATGTGTTTTTAAACGGTTGTCTAACATATCTCTAGCATTACCCCTTTAAAGATGCTGAACAAAAACGTTACCATAAAATGTATTTAACATTTTTATTTCAACAATGATCATTTTAAATGAAATACCATACATTCATTGTAAAATGTGACAAAGATTCTTACATTTTTCCACTCAAAGTCTTTCAATCAATACTGAGCTCTTACAGGAAGTCAGAGGTCTGGGGTGGGAGGTTTTCAGAATACGCACACACCCCCTGATCAGGCCTGATGGGGTCTTGTGTAATTCTGTTCAGCAAAACAATATGGTGCCACGAGTTTCCTGGTGTTTTATGGCTTGCTTTCATTGAAAAGCATGGTGACAACCAAAAGTGTGAAAGAAGGGAGATAAAAGGGTTTATTTTGTTAGAAAAGTTTTTCTTTTTACCCATCAAGTGCTCCATGTAACGTTGTGAAACATGGTAGAGATGTGGTTAAAGAAGTATTGCTCTTTGTAATACAGGCAGCAATTAAATATAATTACTTAAAAGAATAGAAAGTTTTTAGAAATCATTTGCTAAATCAATAGTTCAAATTCAGAGGTTTTTATAGTATGCTGTACACAGTTATCATAAAACCCATGTCAATTCAATTGTGAACATTTCAAAGAAATGGGGTGATGGCATACTGGACAACAAATGACTTGTGATATACACACACAAGATATTTTAACACTAATTCACACCCTGAAACTACATTCATGGTACTGTTACGTCAGTGGGGTGTCAAACACAAATGCAAAGGCTGAGTTTACTTTGACACTCATATTTTTGGTATTAATTTACTCATTCCTGGATCAAACCTCACACTCAGAAACGTGTACATGAACAAAAATGTGTACTGTTGTGATGCCAACTGATCATCGCTTTACTGATTTTTATTTCAAGAAAACCACAAAGTCTACCAATAACTGATGAAGTAACATGTTTACAGGGGTGCATTTACTCACAAAAGTTCCTCTATTGGCACAATTGGATTTTTGTTTGTTGTAGTTATCCTCATTTGTAAATAGTTGTTTGTTTAAATGTTGCGATATTTTCTAGTTTACAAAGATGTCAGTTTTAACACACACACACACACACACACAGACACACACACAGGTAAGTATCATTATAATATCAAATTAACAACAATCAGTCCTTCTATAATTACACTAATGTAAGTACATTAACTTTGTCGTACGTTGACTGAACCACAATAAATGTTACTCCAAACCTGGAATAAAATAATTTGCCAGAGTACCAGATTTATTTATTATCCAACAAACATCCGGGTCAATTTTGAACAAATGTTGAAGTATTTTAAATATTACTTAAATCACAATACAGTTCTGGGTTTTAATGGCATGTGACATATGACTACAGAATGTTGCATATGAATAAAAAATAGTAAAATAGCGTAAACTTCATGGTTGAGGGTTTTTCTATGATGAGTTTATCTCTTATTTTTGCTATTGTGTGGACATAGTATCACTTCTTTTACATTTGTCATCAGTGTTTACACTCAAATCTGGACACAGACCCTTCAATTCAGAATAAAATGACAGAGAGCTCAGTCAGATGTTTTATCACTTTGATTTACTTAATAACCACAGCTTGATGTTACTTGTTCTTTTAAGAAAGTTCACTTTCACAAAGATCTTCAGTCACTTAACGCGGTATCGATCTGCAGGACAATGACTGCAAAATGTAATTTACTTTTACACATCTAAAGCACAAATAGTGTGTCAGTACAGCGTTTGTTTGTACATGTGTGTAGTTAGTAAAGTGTTTGTATGGTGTGATGTTCCGATACAACCATTACACACAACTAGATACTTTTAACAAATACTTGTAAAACAACCCTTCTTATTGGTCTTCATGGAAAAACTATAGTGATTACAACAAACATGATATATTTAAACAGTCTAGCTGTCAAAACTGTTGATGTTTACTGAAATGCCATGAATTTCAAAATATTACTTTAGTATTTTAAAAACTGAATAAACTATTATAAAATAATGCAATAGAAGAACGATGTACAATTAACAGTGTTAGTTCAAGAGTATTTTCTGAAAGTTAAAAGACTGACACAGCCCTATCAATACACATAAGGGTTTACTATAGGTCATTCAGACGTTAAATCTAGATGTAATTATTAACATTAAATTAAATAAATTAATTTTCCGATATTACATGATCCTTACTCAGAATTGCGCAGGCATGCTGAAATAAAATGTAGTTTGTAGCTGTGATTTGACATGTGAAAGGATGACCAATCATATCATATGAATCACACCTGTTTATGAGACTGATGATGAGTATTTCTTTCTTTTCAAACTTTGAAGAACTAATTGATAGATTATTGAAACCGTATCTTAATCATATTCTAGTCCAAGCTTTGAAAGTGTTTGGTTGATCACCCGATCTACAGATGATACAGACAGTTGTCTTGGATATTTTGTACAAGCTATGTAGAAGAAGAGTGCATTTTCTACGAAACTGATGTTACAATACAGACTATGATGGATGAAAGCTGTGACATGATCATTTATGATGCTGTAGATAGATGGAATGACTGTCCAGCAGTTGGCAAAATGTGACTGTGCCATGGGGAATCTTATAGAATAATGGTACTGGCTAAACATCTACAGAGACATTGTGGCAAATGTGAAATAACCAAATTGTTAAGATCATTTATAATTATGTCGGGACATGTTTCTGCAAATGGTTGTGTAAATAACGTTTGGTTACGTATGTAACCTCCGTTCCCCGAGGGAGGGAACGACACGTTGTGTCGGAGAAGCGACACTAGGGGTCTCTCTTGAGCGCCGATATTCACCTCTGGTCTATGAAAAAAGGCCAATGAGAGTTGGCAGCCAGTATTTGCATGTCCCACCCGACATACGGGTATTTAAGCGGCGCAATACGGGAGTTCATTCAGGATTTTTCTGAGGAGCCGAAATGGTCCGCCACAACAGTGGCTCGGTTCAGTGACATGGCGGAGGAAAGACACAACGTGTCGCTCCTCCCTCGGGAACGGAGGTTACATACGTAACCAAACGTTCTCCTTCTGTCGCTCTCTCCACGCTTGTGTCGGAGAAGCGACACTAGGGGACCCATTCCAATCTTGCCATGTGCTGAACCGTATGCGGAACTGCCGATATAGAGGCGGGCAGGGATTCATCCAGTGCCACGCATCGCCTGTACCGGCTACACGCACTCTTCCCCAATGCCCCATACTGAACATCGGGATCCTTCTAGTTACCCTGAGGGGAACAAGGCGATGTTTGCCAACATGGGAACGGGCCAGCCTGGCTGGGCCTCTTTTCTCTCTATGTTTCTCGCGATAGAGCAATCACAGCCGGAGCCCTTACACGATATAGGGAAGGGGTCTTACCCAGACCCCGCGGAGACCACACCTGCCCTTTTTCTTGGGGAGGAAAAGTGGTAGACACGCCACACGGCCGCCTTAGGGCTCGTGGTGGAAAGTATGGTGCGGTGGTAGATCCCAGCCTCGAAGGGGAGTTGCTACAGCACGGCGACCGGGCAGCTGTAACTGCCTAAGGGAGACACGGGGTCCGCTAGAAGGGACAGAACCGTGGAAATACACACAGGGGGCGCCCGCACAGGAGGCCTTCTACTTTACCTGTGGAGCACCTATACCAGTACAGGGTAGCCATCAGGGTACCACGCAGTGGCTTGGGTCGGCGAGTTCCTCCGCTGAACCGCTGGACCTGGAGGGCTGGGAGGAATCGACCAGGGGCCCGACTCGGAGTGGGGCTCCTGGGAAGAAGGCGCACTACTTTACCTTGACGCCAGGAAAGGGCGCTGGGCATAGCTGATCCACCCGGCCGGGTCGGCTCACGTGTTACCGAAGTTCTACGGGCTTGGACCTGAGAAAACACGAGACGCTAACCGACTCAACGCTGAGGTTGTAAAACCTCGCGAAGGTGTTGGGTGTTGCCCAACCCGCGGCTCTACAGATGTCTGCTAGGGAGGTGCCCTTGGCCAGTGCCCATGAGGACGCAACACCCCTTGTTGAGTGAGCTCGGACCCATAAGGGTAGGGGCACGGCCTGGGTGTGATAAGCCAGTGTGATGGCATCGACAACCCAGTGGGTGAGCCTCTGTTTGGAGACGGCATTCCCTTTCTGCCATCCCCCAAAGCAGACAAAGAGCTGCTCAGAGCGTCTTGTGCTCTGTGTGCGGTCCAGATAAATGCGCAGGGCGCGCACTGGACACAGCAACGAAAGGGCTGGGTCTGCCTCCTCCCAGGGCAGCGCTTGCAGGTTCACTACCTGATCTCGGAATGGTGTGGTAGGAACCTTGGGCACATAGCCCGGTCAGCGTCTTAGGATCACAGACGATCTGCCGGACCGAACTCCAGGCAAGTGTCGCTGACAGAGAACGCTTGCAGGTCCCCGACCCTCTTAATGGAGGCGAGCGCGATCAGCAGGGCCGTCTTAAGAGAGAGGGCCCTGAGTCCAATTGATTCAAGCGGCTCGAAGGGGGGTCTCTGGAGTCCTGCCAAGACTACCGAGAGATCCCAGGAGGGAACTAGGCCTGGCCGGGAGGGATTTAACCTCCGGGCGCCTTTCAGGAACCTGAGGATCAGGTCGTGCTTGCCCAAAGACTTGCCGTCTACAGGATCGTGGTGGGCGGCAATGGCGGCAACATACACCTTGAGGGTGGATGGGGACAGCCTCCTGTCCAGCCTCTCCTGTAGAAATAGGCGCACAGACTTGATAGCACACCTCTGCGGGTCTTCAGTTCGGGAAGAACACCAATCTGCGTGCCAGCGCGTCTGTCCCGAGGGGAGCCTCTGTTAGGGCGTACCAGAGCGGGCAGTGGGAGGTTTCCTGGGCGGCGAACAGGTCTACCTGGGCCTTGCCAAACCGTTCCCAAATCAGCTGGACCGACTGGGGGTGAAGCCTCCACTCCCGCCGGCAGGCGTTGTCGCGATAGCGGCCCGCTACGACGCTGAGCTTGCCGGGATGTGAGTGGCACGCAGCGTACTTGAGTCGCTGCTGGCTCCATAGGAGGAGACGGCGGGCGAAGTTGTGACATGTGGCGGAGCGCACGCCTTGGCGATTTATGCACGCCACCACCGTGGTGCTGTCCGATCTCACGAGGACATGTTTGTCCCAAACTAATGGGAGGAACTTCCTGAGAGCAAGAAGGACGGTCAGCAACTCCAGGCAATTGATGTGCCAACGCAGCGGGCCCCTTTCCAACGGCCCGCTGCTGCGTGCCCGCTGCACACGGCACCCCACCCGACCGGAGGCGCCGGTTGTGACCAGGACGCGTCGGGACACCTGCTGCAGGGGCACTCCTGCCCGTAAAAGCAGAGGTCTGTCAGGGTCGGAGTTTTTTGAGGCAGGCGGGGTGATCCTTACCCGATGCGTGCCAGCGGTGCCATGCTTGTCTCGGGACTCGAGTCTGGAGCCAGTGCTGGAGTGGTCTCATATGCATCAACCCCAGCGGCGACCGCCATGGAGGACGCCTATATGCCCCAGGAGCCTCTGGAAAAGTTTTAGAGGGACCACTGTGCCTGGCTTGAAGGAAGCGAGGCAGTCCAGCACCGACTGAGCACGCCGCTGCGTGAGACGTGCTGTCATTGAGACTGAGTCTAACTCCAACCCGAGAAAAGAGATGCTCTGAACCGAGTGAGCTTGCTCTTTCCCAGTTGACCTGAAGCCCTGAGCAGCTGAGGTGCCGGAGCACCTGGTCTCTGTATGTGCATAGTAACTCTCGAGAGTGTGCTAGGATGAGCCAGTCGTCGAGGTAGTTGAGAATGCGGATGCCGGCTACTCAGAGGGGAAAGGGCCGCCTGCGACTTTCGTGAAGACGTGAGGGGACAGAGACAGGCCGAAGGGGAGGACTTTGTACTGAAACGCTTGGTCGCCGAACGTCAACCTTAGGAAGGGTCGGTGTCGTGCCAAAATTGAGACGTGGAAGTACGCTGTCCTTCAGGTCCACCGCTATGAACCAATCTAGATGCTGAACGCCAGCCAGAATATTTCTCTGCGTAAGCATTTTGAACGGGAGTTTTAACAAGGCCCGATTGAAAACTCGCAATTCCAGGATTGGTCGTAAGTCGCGCTTTCTTGGGTACAATGAAGTAAGGGCTGTAGAAACCCTTCCTCATTTCAGTTGGAGGGACGGGCTCTACCGCGCTCTTGGCTAAGAGGGTCGCGATTTCTGCGCGCAGGGAACTGGCGTGCTCGCCGTGTACCGCGGAAAGCGGACGCCCTGAAGGGGGCGGAGCCGGGCAAACTGAATTGGCGTAATCGAAGTCGAATGGTCCGGTGCAGCCAGCGTGATGCGCTGGGGAAGCGAAAGCCACGCTTCCCAGCTCTGCGCTTAGGGGCACCAAAGGGACGAAGTATTTTGGACGTACCGGGCGGGGCCTCGCAGCGGGCGGAACAGGTAATGCAGCATCGGGCTTCGCTGGCGCCTGAGGCTGAGGTGCTGAGAATAGACTCAAAGCACTTACCTTGCTCCGCCACCGCAGGGGCGGGTTCTTGACTGAGGAGGAGGTCTGATGTTGGCGCCCTCTGGACTCGCCTGAACCGGCCGGCCGGGGACAGTCGTGGGCAGGCGGAAGGCGGATCGCCGCTCCGTGTACCGGACTGTTGTGATCTGAAAGCACATTGCCGTGAGAACGGCATTTGCGGGCCAGGTGACCCAGAGGCAAAGGAAATAGCTCTTTATTGAGAATGTGGGTACCACAGCCCCCGCCAGGGGTGTGGCAAATGAAAAAACAAAGGATTCTCCTCCCGCCCTCCACCGGGGACGGAGCGGTCTTACCACCTCCGGAGCTAACGCCTTGGCTCTGGGTCGGCTGTCTCAGGAACGCTTGGGAGCCTTCCGGGTCCTGGAGGGGGTTCGTGAGACAGGGGCGTGCGCCGCCTCGTGAGTGCTCAACGCTGGGTCTGAGAGCTGGGCCCGGGTTGAGGCGGAGCAGGAGCTGGTTTCTCGCAGGGGACGCCTCGGCGGGCAGACGGGCAGGGCCCGTAGCGGCAGGTCTGCGGCGGGGCATGATGTGCTAAATGGCCTCCGCCTGTTGGGGAAGTCCTCGACGGTGTCACCGAAAAGGCCAATCTGGGAGACAGGTGCGCCCAGGAAGCGGTTTTTGTCAGCCTCACGCATCTCGACCAGGTTGAGCCAAAGATGGCGTTCCTGGACCACTAGGGTGGCCATCGCCTGTCCGAGTGCCTGCGCTGTGGCCTTCGCCGCCTCAGGGCGAGGTCGGTCGCTGAGCGCAGTTCCTGCAGCACATCAGGATCAGGTCCACCCCGTGCATGTTTCTGAGAGCTTTGGCCTGGTGGACTTGCAGGAGGGCCATTGCATGCAGGGCGGAGGCAGCTGCCCAGCCGTAGTGTAGGCCTTCGCTAAGCTGAGGATGTTGTCCTACTGGGCTTGGATGGGAGTACGGGCGTACCCCGCCAGGAGGTAGGGCTACCGGTGCATAGATGGTGCGCAACTGCCCTATCAACCTGGGGAATCGCGTCGTACTGCGGGCGCTCTCCACCGTCGAGGGTGGAGAGAGTGGAGCGGGTGGCACCTAGACGCAGTGGAGAGCGGGCTCTGCACGTAGACGCCAGCTCATCATGCACCTCCGGAAGAAAGGGACCGGGGATGCAAGGCCGCGAACGGCGCTGCCCCCAGGAACCAATCATCCAACCGAGAAGGCTTTGGGGAGGATGGAGGGTTCCAGTCGAACCCCACGCTCAAGGCGGACCGGGCAAGCATGTCGGACATCTGAGCTGCCGGCCTCGCCTGGGCCTGCTGGCCCAAAGGCGGCAGTCCAGGGAGTCCTCGGCATCAGACACCGCGACTCTCCGATGCAGCGGCGAGCTCATCTGCTTCGACTCGGGAGGATAGACAGCCGGGCCATGAGGCGAAGCCGCTACCGGCGCAAGCGTGGACGGAGACCAGCGAGCGTGTCGGGAACGGAGGTTCGCGGGGGCTACCTGCCGCCTCAAATCGCCCCCAGCGCCAACCGCACCATCCTTAATCCCGTGGGAAGAAGGAGCAATGCGGGTGCAGCTGGGGTGGCTTGCTTTCTGTTGAAAGCGAGCCGCGACCGCAACGTGGTCATGGTCATGTTCTCGCGAGTGAGAACATGAACCATCCACAAACGCCGCCGGTGTGATCGCTGCCCAAACACACGAGACAGCGCCTGTGGCCGCCTGAAGCAGAGAGCACTCTACCGCGATCCAGGAACGCACACAGGGGCGGAAAGGCATCTTGAAAAGACGCCGCCCTTAAAAGGACGCTCAACGCCGCTGTGTTTGCTCTTTTAGAGAAAATTACTCTTTTAGTAAAAACTCTTTTAATACACAGTGTGTGTGTGTGTATGTGTCTGCGCTGTCGGCTGCTCAGGGGCAACAGTGCACGCCGTGCACTGAGAAGGAGAAAGCCGCTGTTGTGCGCGTCAAGATCCAACAGCATGCAGATCGTCAGAGGAAACAGGAACGCTTATAGTGGTGTGTAACTCGCAGCAAACTGCAGACAGACCATCGGCTCCGAAGAAATTTTCTGAATGAACTCCCGTATTTGCGCCGCTTAAATACCCGTATGTCCGGGGGCGGGACATGCAAATACTGGCTGCCAACTCTCATTGGCCTTTTTTCATAGACCAGAGGTGGATATCGGCGCTCAAGAGAGACCCCTAGTGTCGCTTCTCCGACACAACGTGGAGAGAGCGACAGAAGGGGAACCCTCAGTTATTTAAATTAGTTTTGGGCATTATTATTATATTCTGATGTTATCATAATTTTATATTTCTTAATATTAGTTTAATATTGTGTTTATTATATTTTGGAAGTTTACTTTGCACTCTTAGTTATTTAACCTATAGAGACCTTTATTTTGAAATGCCGCTTGCCGGAAAGATGAACAGATCGCTCGCGCACAGAGCGTGCATACAGATAGATTGCTGATAGACGGAGACACGGAACCATGCGGTCACGGATTCACGGATTTGAATTATAGCATTAATATCACATTTAAGTGAATTTAGGCATCGATTTGCTGTTTGTTTTTATTTTGTAGTATGTTTTTTGTGTATATTTTTTAGCACCTGGTTGGAAGGGAGTACAAGGTAAACGTATATTTATGCACTTGTATAATGTTACATAGCATATCTGGTCTTACTTAGGTAAAGTTGGTTTTATATTCGCATATTCGCACATTCGCGGACTTCCGCGTTCAATAACTCGTGAACTAAACGTTGTTGCTACACACAACACCTATCACATATAACTACAGATAAAACACCAGAAGCTACAACATAAATTTCCTCAAAACGATCTTTCCTTCGCACTGGACAAAATACATTGATCTCAATGCGCAGGCTGCTAAGAAGGGACCATCTGCAAAGTGCAAACGTGAAGGAAAGCTCGTTTTGAGGAGATTAAAATATTAAAACAATGTTATTTGTGTAGTAACAATATTCAGCTCATGAGATATTGAACGCGAACTCCGCAAATATGCGGCGTAATATAAAAAGCAACTTGAGACTTGATCATGTAGGACCTTCAGGACCACATAGCCTACGTGGACAGCACCATGAACATAGTCAAGTTTAAAAATAAAAACCCAACCAGGGTAAAAATAGTTTCAGGTTTGATATTTGCTGCGTATTCACCTAGACTGCTTTAGTGTACTTTTGTGTAGGCTATTGTACATACAGTACGCAAAAATGTTTTATGTAAAAGTTACAGTAATTCACCAAAGGGATTTGTTCCTGTTCCAAAGGCTGTAGTGCTTTCCTAGTGACCATACTGACTTACTACAGGTGAAATTTTGACAATAACTCCCTTACTGTACGTACAATAAACTAATAAGTTCAAGAAAACATTACTGTAATTCCCCTAAAGTATTTTTTCCTGTTCCAAAGGCTGTAGTGCTTTCCTAGTGACCATACTGACTTACTACAGGTGAAATTTTGACAATAACTCCCTTACTGTACAATTATCACATATATTTATGTAATAAACATTATTACATGTGTTTATTACATATGTTTATGTAATAAACTGTAATTCCCCTATAGTGTTTTTTTATATTTATATTCAAATGGTTGTAGTGCTTTCCTAGTGATCAGACTGACTTACTACAGGTGAAATTTTGACAATAACTCCCTTACTGTACGTACAATAAACTAATAAGTTCAAGAAAACATTACTGTAATTCCCCTAAAGTATTTTTTCCTGTTCCAAAGGCTGTAGTGCTTTCCTAGTGATCAGACTGACTTACTACAGGTGAAATTTTGACAATAACTCCCTTACTGTACGTACAATAAACTAATAAGTTCAAGAAAACATTACTGTAATTCCCCTAAAGTATTTTTTTCCTGTTCCAAAGGCTGTAGTGCTTTCCTAGTGACCATACTGACTTACTACAGGTGAAATTTTGACAATAACTCCCTTACTGTACGTACAATAAACTAATAAGTTCAAGAAAACATTACTGTAATTCCCCTAAAGTATTTTTTCCTGTTCCAAAGGCTGTAGTGCTTTCCTAGTGATCAGACTGACTTACTACAGGTGAAATTTTGACAATAACTCCCTTACTGTACGTACAATAAACTAATAAGTTCAAGAAAACATTACTGTAATTCCCCTAAAGTATTTTTTCCTGTTCCAAAGGCTGTAGTGCTTTCCTAGTGATCAGACTGACTTACTACAGGTGAAATTTTGACAATAACTCCCTTACTGTACGTACAATAAACTAATAAGTTCAAGAAAACATTACTGTAATTCCCCTAAAGTATTTTTTTCCTGTTCCAATGGCTGTAGTGCTTTCCTAGTGATCATACTGACTTACTACAGGTGAAATTTTGACAATAACTCCCTTACTGTACGTACAATAAACTAATAAGTTCAAGAAAACATTACTGTAATTCCCCTAAAGTATTTTTTCCTGTTCCAATGGCTGTAGTGCTTTCCTAGTGACCATACTGACTTACTACAGGTGAAATTTTGACAATAACTCCCTTACTGTACAATTATCACATATATTTATGTAATAAACATTATTACATGTGTTTATTACATATGTTTATGTAATAAACTGTAATTCCCCTATAGTGTTTTTTTATATTTATATTCAAATGGTTGTAGTGCTTTCCTAGTGATCAGACTGACTTACTACAGGTGAAATTTTGACAATAACTCCCTTACTGTACGTACAATAAACTAATAAGTTCAAGAAAACATTACTGTAATTCCCCTAAAGTATTTTTTCCTGTTCCAAAGGCTGTAGTGCTTTCCTAGTGATCAGACTGACTTACTACAGGTGAAATTTTGACATTAACTCCCTTACTGTACGTACAATAAACGAATAAGTTCAAGAAAACATTACTGTAATTCCCCTAAAGTATTTTTTCCTGTTCCAAAGGCTGTAGTGCTTTCCTAGTGACCATACTGACTTACTACAGGTGAAATTTTGACAATAACTCCCTTACTGTACAATTATCACATATATTTATGTAATAAACATTATTACATGTGTTTATTACATATGTTTATGTAATAAACTGTAATTCCCCTATAGTGTTTTTTGATATTTATATTCAAATGGTTGTAGTGCTTTGCTAGTGACCAGACTGACTTACTACAGGTGAAATTTTAACAATAACTCCCTTACTGTACGTACAATAAACTAATAAGTTCAAGAAAATATTACTGTAATTCCCCTAAAGTATTTTTTCCTGTTCCAATGGCTGTAGTGCTTTCCTAGTGACCATACTGACTTACTACAGGTGAAATTTTGACACTAACTCCCTTACTGTACAATTATCACATATATTTATGTAATAAACATTATTACATGTGTTTATTACATATGTTTATGTAATAAACTGTAATTCCCCTATAGTGTTTTTTTATATTTATATTCAAATGGTTGTAGTGCTTTGCTAGTGATCAGACTGACTTACTACATGTTGAATACTGCCAATACCTACCTTACTGTAAGTATACTACAATCATATTATTCTGAAGAAATTATTCTAATTTCACCTTTTTTCATGTTCCAAAGGTTATAGCATGTTCCTAGTGATCACTCTACTCAATTAACTTCGATCAATGTATTAGGTAAAAGTATGTATTATAACTGCTGTTCCTTGTACAACACATTTCTTTCATTGATTAAAGAAATTCAGATACTTTAGATTAATCATATTTTCAACGTTATAAATAAGCAACACCCTTATTGTAATGATTCAAGTTAAGTTTTTGTTATGAAGTCCTGAAGAAGTGGATTCTGGAATACAGGATAATGTAAGAAATTCAGAACCATGGACAGCGCCGTTTCCAGCTTGCGAAAAACATGTGTTGTGCCAAATTTCAACCCCCGCCAAATTATTACCCTCTATTGGTACATTTAGGATTAGTTATGGGGAGTGGTTAGTGTTAGGATTAGGCAATCAGGTACTGACTTCAACGAGGGGGGGTAATAATTTGGCAAGGGTCGAAATTCGGCACAACACCGAAAGGACACGCGCACACACTCATCTTATGTTCAAAAAGCATTTCTATAATCACAATTCAGTCACTGCAAAGATTGAAAAAAAAAAAAAAACATCTTACCTTAAGTTAGAATAGAGTATTATGCCTTGGCTTGACTTCGATGTGAACCCAAAGTGTGTGAGTGATACACTCTGGTTTAGCTATCACTTGCTTGCTAGACATTTGTAGTATGACTTCTCAGTTTCTTCTGTTTGGCGCACATGGTTAATTGGCATACGTGCACAGGACTGGTTGGCTCCGCTTGGCAAAAAATAGAACATTTGTGAATAAATGTTTTGAATTCGGAATACTGGACATGGTGAGCTTAAAAACAATTTAGTGACAATAACATTTTACTTAGAAATATTTATATTTTGCTTTTGATGCTTTCAGAGGGTCTCACCCAGCTAACACAAATACGTGACTGTTACATAACTGCAACATTTATAATAATATGGGAGGACATATTATAAGTGGTCTAATTTAAGTTGTCCTCATTGGCCCAAAACTATTTTAGGGACTTTTTCAACGACATATGAACGATACAGACTCAAAAATTCGTGCATTTACTATAAAACAAAGCACAAACAGAAAAACAGTATGCAAACAGGTTATACATTTAAATGAACAAGGTTTTCCCCAAAAGCTTGACGTCTTCATTTTGGTGGCCCTAATAACAAAGCAAGAATAAGAAAAGAAAATGCAAGAATAAGAACAGTTCAGTGTTTTCCAATTGAACATTTAAATACACAAAGCAATTAGCACTGAAAGATAGAATCTGTATAAGCAGACAGTTTTGTTTAAAAATCGCTCATATATTTTTCTAAACATTGTCACAAAGTTATGTTGTGGCAAGTGCATTATTTCCCTTTACAAAATGTTTATAACTTCATGACATGTATCACTATAATCTAGAAAACCTTAGTTTGAAATCATTACTTTTTACATTTAATAATACATATTATTTTGTTTTTCTTCTTCTGAAGTTGTGATTACGATAAAAAACTAGGAAACTAGGAAACTAGGCCTATTTATGATTATTGCTGAAGGCAGCATTAAACCCCCAAAATGTCAGGTGGTGGTGCAACTGTCTGAACAAATGAACAGACTAAGAAAACAATTTAACATGGTGTCTTAATAATAAAAAATGTAAAACAGTGCCATCATTTTAGGTTTGAAGCCTTTCATGTTATTGTTTTTTTTTTTTTTTTATAAATATCAGTAGTTTTAAATCTATTGATGTAATTGAGAAACTTTTGGCCAGCAATTTGTATATTCTCAAATATTATTATGAATTTACAAGGTAATAACAGTAAACATGATAATGCATCATCCAGAGGAGCCTAACTGATATCTTTGGCAGAGTGAAAAAGTTTGTAGAGCTCTCTCAAATACTGATAAAAAATGCTCATTTCAAGTATGGGTAGGTTGGTGGTACACTTTCCATGTTAGGTGGTACAACATCATATTTTTGTTGTACCACCTGACATAAAAACTGAAATTAGTTTAAACACTTTAAAATATCATTTAACATCTGAAAATTGTTTAAACACATTGTCTTCAAGAGTGTTGATGTCATTAGAAGTCTTACCAAGTGAGGCTGGATCCGAACTGGAGCTGCTGTAATCTCTAGTAAAATATGCTGAGCATCCTGAGATACAAACAACGAGACAACAGGAGAAAGATTAGCATTGCTGCTGGTCATATTATTTCAGGCAAAAGATGGTCATGTGCACTTTTTACTATTTCATCACATAGTACAAAATTATGATATGTGTTAATTGAATGCTTAGCTAAAGAGATGTGTCTTTAATCTAGATTTAAATTAGGATCGTGTTTCTGGGCCCCCAAACATTATCAGGGAGGTTATTCTAGAGTTATTGTCCTGGAATATCACGATGAATCTCTAAGTTGTAAGAAAACTCTCGGAGTCTTGAGTTCCAGATGCCAAAGTTGTAGTTTATTGAACACCAACAAACATGAGACCGGCCAGCTGTCCGCTCTGACATTATCCTCCTAAGTTCTCAGTTATATACCTTTTTGTTATCTTTTACCCACTATCTCTGACTAACAAGGTCACTGCCTTGTCTCTTTCCCTCGCCACCAATATGTTTTATCTCCTTCATTAATTAAATATTGGTGGAAAATCCCTACCTATCTATTAAAAAGAAAACATACATCAGCTGGTAACTTCACATATCTTGGACATATGTCATAGTTCATGGGAACCCTTACAGTAAGGCGGCCTTGTTTATTTCACGGCCTTGTCTGTTCCTTCACATTATCATGAAAGAAAATGCAAGCTCAACAGATTTTTAGCTCATCAAGAAAAACATCATGGCAGAAAAACACCAGCTGCAAGATATCATACAAGACACCATTCATATTTTGTTTTTGTTTGCTCATACACCTGTTTTTCAAGGTTATATACCATTCTTTGTGTTCTCTGCAGCATCAACACTTTTAGTGACCTCACATGCTCTCTCCTGGGTCACACAAAGGCCTGGAAACTCATATAAGTATTTTGATATAGAAAAACATACTAGAATATTGAAAATATACTATATATTTCACTTACATTCTATAGGAAATCATCTGATTTTAATGAGAAATCATGGCCCAACGAGTGGTCATTTTAATTTAGTGCATTTTTATGTCTATGCACAAAAAAGGGGCTGACATTTAAGTGTTTTTTAAGGTTAGCACTGTTATGGGGTTAACAGCTGTCAGATCCAGGACCAGATATGATGAAAGAAGACCAGGAGTCCTGAAATTCAATGAAATAAGTAAAATTTTACTGAAGAATATTTTGCAGTTAAATTGGTAAAGCCAGCGTCAAAGTCACGAGGAGGTCGCAAGCCAACTCTACCTTACAAACAAATCTCACACAAGTATACCTTTTACAAGGACATGCATTACATCTTTGCTACTTCTGATTGGCTAAGACAACATAAAAATCTAAACAATTATACATTTATACTTTATTCTTTAGAGACATACACATGAAAGAAGTAAAATTTTGTGAACTAGATCATGTAAATCACATAGAGGTTGACCCCTGTAACCTTTACTTGGTCAACAAAAATCAGACACCATAATGCACTTAAAAATATAATGGTAGAAATGCTGACAACAAAATATGATTAAAACTATATATGAATCACTCTTTGAATATAGTAATGATTATATTGTTGAATATAGTAATGATTATATAACTTGATTCGCACTTGTTATAGGAATAATGTAAAAACTCAAAAGGATATATAGATATAGTGAAGAGACAAGGGATTCTGACCCCAACCCTTCAGCACAAAAATATAATTAATAATATGAAACTAAGATTAACTCAGTAAACTACATGCATGCATGAACTAAATAATTTTGATCACACATAGTATTTACATTACAACAGTACATCATCAGACATGCTAATTTACATGGATTCAAAACACACCATAATTTTTTTTTTGTGAGACATCTCTTACATTTAAGCAAGCTAACATAAACCCTTCTTCTTAACTCTTACAACAGTTATCTCGTACACGCAGATAACATCTGCTCTTATCCTTCTAATCATTACCTTGTCACCCTAGGTAATTAAGTTTAAATGTCATCTTCACTGCCACTTTGACTGGAATCATATGTGTCACATACATGCAAATCATGATGATGTTGAAACGTAGATGACACAGCATTTCTAATCAATTGCATTACACATGGCCACAAACACAAGATCAACAAGAACGAGCAAACTATACAAATTACCATCATCATCGCATTTGTCACATTACTAAAAATACCTTTAAACCATCCCCATCCAAAAGAGAATGAATTAGTTTCCGATCTGTCAGAGTCTTTGACATGAAGGTCAAATTATGTATCCCTTCTTCAATGACATGGCCTTTTGCATCATTATCTGGAATGTATGTGCAGCACGTTTCTCCCACTATCACACAAACTCCAGCTTGTGATGCCGTAAGTTGGTCTAAAACTAAACGATTCTGCAGAACCATGAGTCTTAGTCCTCTCAGCTCCTCCTTGATGCCTTCCATCATAATATGTGTCGTGTCAATGAAAGAAATCAGTTCATACCTGGTTACCTGTACCTCTTCCATTACTGATGCAACACCTATTCCAGGCACAAAACAAGCCAGCAATTTCTCAGCTATGTTCCAGTTGTGATGATTTCTTGGCACTGGGCTGTCTTGCACAATGTTAAGCAGTCCCCTTTTCTTTGGTTTCATAACTTCATGTGGTTGGTGCTGTATGACCATTGCTCCTCCGTGCAGTTGAACTAGAGCACATGTTCCTGTCCAGTTTATAGGCAGAGACACATAGATTACATACCCACACAGCCAGTATGCATTTTCTAGTACTCCTGTGCCCGCTTCATCTGGTACATGCACAGTTGCACAAGCAGCCTTACATGCATCACGTATGGCTTTGTGTGATTTCAAGTATTCGAAAGCCATTACAGCTTGTGTCGAACTCCCAACGGCAATATTAGGTTCAAATAAGCATCTATAACAACATCGTTGTGTGATAGGATTAGTGTCGTTCTCTTTGTAGATTACGTTGCATTTACTCTTTGGTGTTTCCCCTAAAGCATAAGTTCCTGAAACTCTGCTGTAACATGTGAGATTAGTTGGTATGTTCCGAACAATTGCTGCCTTGCCAAGCACTCTTTTTGTCACCTTCATTGTTGTCCATTCCTTGTTGTTTAAAAAGAGGATAGTATTCTCGTTATATAAAGCTGCTGCCACAGCCAATGTAGCCATGAAGGTTGATGTGTTGTGATCTTGGTGCGGCCACAGGTCCGCTCCAGCGGTACTGTGCTTGCGAACTGTGTGCACACGTAGCAGTTCGGAAACCCACTTTTCTTTGCTGTATGGTTGGTTAGTCTCCACCACAGGTTCAGTAGCATATGGATGAGGAGGGCTGGGATGGTCCATCCAGGACTCAGATAAGCTTGCTAAAAATCTTCTGCTGTTTCTCGTACTCGTCTCGGTCGCAAAGTATGGTTAACTGAAGCAGTACCATTCATCATCATCCTCACAGGCTCAGGATCAATGCCTTTTTTGGAGTGAGCAGTAAAACAATCAATAATGACAGAACAACCAGTACGCATGTCGTAGCTCTCAGACCGCAGTGTCCAAGAAGTCTCATAGGATGCCATGGTCGTCGGTGTAGCTCCATATTGCTCCCAGTGGCCTTAATTGATCTGGGTCATTCAAGTCCAGCCCGTGTCACTGCGTGTTCAGCTCACAATACACTGGCTGTGTGTGCCTGTCTTTCCCAGAAATAACGACTTTAATTCCCCCCCAAAGAAAGTATGAATAACAATGGAAAGTTACCACAGGCCTCAATGTGAACTTTGTTTTATCTTATCACAAGTAGCTGATAGGGTAAAAATGTTGTCCATCTCCAATCTTTCCCATAAGAAAGTTATGGGAACTTTCTTATGGGAAATGTTGTCCATCTCCGTTGTTATTCATACTGTAATCATCTGCTGGTCAGATGGAGTCAGAAACAATGACTCTGTGAGACAGAGAGAGGGACAGACGTTTAGTGAGACAGTGAATAGGGATGTGAACGGCATAGTCAGACTTTGACACTATCTCTCACACTGTAGAATGGGGAGGCCTAAAAAAGGCACCACACCTGTAAGATCAGATCTATGGTCACAGGCTGGAGGGATTGATTCTATGATAAAGACGCTGCAGAAAGCTGATATTTTGAATAGAAACACAGAATATTCCTCAGAGATATGGTCCCAACTTGCCATAGATTTACTTAATGAAGACACACAGAAAAATCGCCATTGGTTATGGGTCGTCTGGAATCATAACCACAGAGGCCTGAGAGAACAAGTACATCTGGCTGCAGAACATCACACCAATGGGACTGAAGAAATCCAACCCGCAGATCAAGGTAAAATAATTCAATCACAATACTAAAATAAATAAGAAGCTTTTACAGTGTGCTTATTTATTTCAATATTTTATATTATTTGTTTAAGATAACAAAAGTATTAAAAGTTTTTATTCGCTTTGGTACTATTTTCACAAGATGTACATTTTCCAAAGTCTTAGTGCTAATATCACAACAGATCATCAAAAGTGCATTTTTTTCAAACATTTCATCATGTTTTCAATTGTGTAAGTACAATTCACAAAATCACAAAGTATCCTTTTCACAACACAAAATAAGTGTTTCATCTACATTACTGTTTCATTCACAGTCACTGTCTTTCAGAAAGCTCTTACTATCAAACTTTTGATTTGCATCTCTTCTTGTTTGATCCAAGATGGCGGCGCGGTAGCATGCAGCGGCCACTCCGGATCCACAATGGTGCTATTTTTGTTAAAAAAGCCCGACTTTTGCAACACATGGACATCGGAGCAACCAGTGTTCGTGTCTACCATCGCCAGACACTACTCAAATATAAGACTCATGCAAAAACCAAGCTGCATGATGACCTGCAGGAGGCGCTACGCGTACTCGGCTTGCTGCGGAGACCAGGCCTCCAGCCCTCGGCGTCGCCTGATGCCGGTGGCCGGGAGAGGACGTCGTAAGCGGTGTGCGAAAGCGGAAGCGCGGAAAGAGGGCGGGGGTCCATGTTAGGCTAAAAACAAACCCTAGCCGGCCGGCTCTCCCGTCTATCCTGCTCTCAAATGTTTGCTCCCTGGACAATAAACTGGACTATATCCGACTCCAGCAGGCTACGCAGCGTGAGTTTAGAGACTGCTGCGTCTTTGTTTTCACAGAGACGTGGCTCAGCGACAGAGTTCCGGATGCCGCCATTCAGCTAGACGGGCTCGCCTCGTTTCGTGCCGACAGAAATACAGCTCTCTGCGGTAAGACTCGCGGTGGTGGCTTGTGTGTTTACATCAACACGGAATGGTGCAAGAACTCTATGCTATTCTCTAGTTACTGTTCATTGCTGTTGGAGCTTGTGACTGTTAGATGCAGACCTTTTTATCTACCACGGGAATTCACCACTGTTTGCATAACCGGAGTTTACATTCCCCCCAGCGCTAACGCTAAGGAAGCGCTCTGTGAACTGTATGGGGCTATGAGCTGAACTGCAGAACGCTCACCCCGACGGACTGTTTATTGTCGCCGGAGATTTCAACCATGCAAATCTCAAGACCGTGCTCCCTAAATTCCATCAGTATGTGGACTTTGCAACGAGAGGGCTGAACGCGCTGATCTTGTTTACACAAACATCCCAGGCGCGTGCCGGGTGGAGCCCCGCCCCCACCTCGGCTACTCAGACCACATCTCTGTTATGTTAATTCCAGCATACAGACCGCTCGTCAGACGCACAAAACCGCTTCAGAAGCAGGTGAAAACCTGGCCAGCAGGAGCCATCTCTGCTCTTCAGGACTGTTTTGAGTGTACTGACTGGCACATGTTCAGGGAGGCTGCAACATATGGCGATTCTACCAACTTGGAGGAATACACAGCATCAGTGACCAGCTACATCAGCAAGTGCATTGATGATGTCACTTTCTCCAAGACCATCACCACACGCTCCAACCAGAAGCCGTGGATGACTGCGGAGGTGCGCGCGCTGCTGAGGTCCGAGACTCCGCCTTCAGAGCAGGCGATAAGGCAGCCCTAAGAACAGCTAGGGCCAAACTGAAACGGGCAATCAGAGAGGCAAAGCGCGCACACGCCCAGAGAATCCACAGTCACTTCCAGGACAGCGGTGACACGTGGCGCATGTGGCAGGGCATCCAGGCCATCACCAACTACAGGACAACATCAGTTGCCTGTGACAAAGATGCCTCCCTTCCAGATGCGCTGAACGACTTCTACGCTCGGTTTGAAGTGCAGAACGACGTGATGGCGAGGAAGTCCACCCCTCCTCCCAACAACCAGGTGCTCTGTCTTACCACGGCAGATGTGAGGAAAACTCTACGTAGAGTCAACCCACGGAAGGCTGCTGGACCAGACAACATTCCTGGCAGAGTGCTCAGAGGATGTGCAGACCAGCTAGCAGATGTTCTTACCGACATCTTCAACATCTCTCTGAGCAGCGCCGTTGTTCCAACGTGCTTCAAGGCCACCACCATCATCCCCATGCCAAAGAAGTCTTCAGTGTCCTGCCTCAACGACTACCTTCCCGTCGCACTTACACCCATCATCATGAAGTGCTTCGAGAGGCTCGTCATGAGGCAGATTAAGACCCAGCTGCCCCCTCACTAGACCCACTGCAGTTTGCGTATCGTTCAAACCGTTCAACGGACGATGCCATCACCACAACCCTCCATCTGGCCCTCACCCACCTAGACAATAAGGACTCATACGTTCGAATGCTGTTCATAGATTTCAGCTCAGCATTCAACACAATCATTCCCCAGCACCTGATTGGAAAGCTGAACCTGCTGGGCCTGGACACCTCCCTCTGCAACTGGATCCTGGACTTCCTGACTGGGAGACCTCAGTCAGTCCGGATCGGGAACAGCATCTCCACCACCACCACACTGAGCACTGGGGCCCCCAGGGCTGTGTGCTCAGTCCACTGCTGTTCACTCTGCTGACTCACGACTGTGCAGCAATGCACAGCTCGAATCACATCATCAAGTTCGCCTATGACCACGACCGTGGTGGGTCTCATCAGCAAGAACAACGAGTCAGCATACAGAGAGGAGGTGCAGCGGCTGATGAACTGGTGTAGAGCCAACAACCTGTCCCTGAATGTCGACAAAACAAAAGAGATGGTTGTTGACTTTAGGAGAGCACAAGGTGAACACACTCCGCTGAACATCGACGGCTCCTCTGTGGAGATCGTCAAGAGCACCAAATTTCTTGGTGTTCACCTGGCGGAGAACCTCACCTGGTCCCTCAACACCAGCTCTATCACCAAGAAAGCCCAGCAGCGTCTCTACTTTCTTCGAAGGCTGAGGAAAGCACATCTCCCAACCCCCATCCTCACTACATTCTATAGAGGGACTATTGAGAGCATCCTGAGCAGCTGCATCACTGCCTGGTTTGGGACTTGCACCGTTTCGGACCGCAAAGCCCTGCAGAGGATAGTGAGGACAGCTGAGAAGATCATTGGGGTCTCTCTTCCCTCCATCAAAGACATTTACAAAAAACACTGTATCCACAAAGCAACCAGCATTGTGGACGACCCCACACACCCCTCACACAAACTCTTTACCCTCCTCCCGTCTGGCAAGAGGTACCGAAGCATTAGGGCCCTCACGGCCAGACTGTGTAACAGCTTCTTCCCCAAGCCATCAGACTTCTCAATACTCAGAGACTGGTTTGACACACACACGTGTCCTGAGTTGCACTTTAATAACTGTCACTTTATAACTGTCTGCTACCTCAATAACTGCTATGTGCATAGAACATTATCTCATAGTATGTTATGTTTACATTTTTAGAAACTGTCATCTTTTTGCACTACTGAGTACTGGTCGGCGCTGCACTGTCTATTGTCCTGTTCATTGTCAGTAATTTGTTGTACTGTCCTGTACTTTTTGCACATGTTTGCACGTGCACTTTATATAGGTATATATAGGTTTTTTATATAGGTATTTTATTTCGTTGTGTAGTCTCATGTGGTCCTATGTTGGTCCTTTGTTGTTTTTATGTAGCACCATGGTCCTGGAGGAACGTTGTCTCGTTTTGCTGTGTACTGTACTAACTGTATATGGTTGAAACGACAATAAAAACCACTTGACTTGACTTGACTTGTTTAGTTTACTACATTTGTCTATTATTTAATCCAAATGATCTTAATGGTTAATCAATGAATCATTTGGTACACCTATGCATTTCTATAGATATTGATTCAATACACAGTTTCTATAGAACTTGTTTGCAATTTTTCGATATGGATAACCAAATGAATTATTTTTACATAAGTGATTTATAGATATTAACCACCACAATGTTCAAAGTGTGTGCACAAGCATGTGTGTGTGTGTGTGTGTGTGTGACAGAGAGAGAGAGAGAGAGAGAGAGAGAGATACAGATAAATTTGTCATTTGTGCAAACACTGTAAAGCAGAATAGAGTGTAAGGGAGAGGAAACACTCAATGAAAACATAAGATTGATCAGAGATGCATCAGTGGAAGGGAGACAGATGGAATAAAATGCATTTTACATTACAGTATGTATGCCATGTGATACTGTAAAAATGGTAGTTACATTATTGTAACTCAACCTTCATCTGTAAAGGTCCACTACTGTATAGATTTGGTCAAAGAGTGAAATCATTCACTGTATTACCAGCAAACTCTGTTAGCACAGAACCTCATGGCTGTACTTCATCACACCTTTTGATAACACACTGGATAATATTACAAACATTATGGATTCAATTACTTCTAATGTGGCAACTGTAGCCTGTATTACTGTATTGTAATTAATTCAGCAACAATGGTGATTTGAAACATGTATCTTGCATTGTTTGCTGTTGAATGAAGTGATTGTTAAAAGTACTACATTGAAAGAAGATCATACTGTTTCGGGGATTAAACCAAACGTCCTCATGACATATTACAATAATCTTGTGTTTGAAACAATGATTATGTGGACTGAAAAGTGTATAACTGTAATGAAAGCATGAGATCAGGTTCTGAAAGAATGACTAGCTGTTACAAGTGTGATCAGTTTGGATATTTGTACTAAGAGTTTTGAAAATGTTCACCTTGTGAAAATAGTACCCAAGCGAATAAAAAACTGTAATTAAATATAGAAATGAAATATGACAAATAACAAGGTTCTGTTTGGTCCTAACAGGGATACACTGAATTTTTGTCCAAAAGAGAAAAAAGTCCAAAAATATAAACTGCAACTATGACGCCCCACTTATTTTAATATAGGGATATTTTCTGTTTAATTTTTGTGTTACTTTAAATAAAAGTGTGGTTATTTTATATTATTGCCTTTTTTTTTTAATTGAGATTCAGTAAAATTATTGCTTTTAATTTAAAAATATAATAATAATAATAATAATAATAATAATAATACAAATCTAAAAAATAATTGAAAATAAGAAATTAATAACTATATATACTGTATATATATATTTGTTTTTTTGGTTGTTTGTTTTTTAAGGACCAACATTTTTATTTCTGTGCATATATTTATTCATTCCTAATATTTTCTTTATTCATAATAAATAAAATATTTTTTTCAGTCATTTTCCATTTATAAATGAAATGATTGGTAAAATTTGCACATAACAAAACATTTATTGTATTGGAAAAATGTATTAATTGATTAAAGTGATCTACCACAGATACAGAAGTGGCAGATGTGGAAACCCAGTTTGACACAGAGATTTTGAAAAGAGAGACAGACTTCGACTCACAACCTATTTACCAAGAGCCAGATACTGACTCGGAGGGTCTAGAGAGTACACCTGAGCCCACAAAGGTACAGGAAGGAGAACCTGGAGTAAATGTTCAGAGACAATGTCCAGAGGTACCAAAACAATTTGTTATCTCTATGAAAAGAAAAATGTGGAATGGGATCAAGCCAGGAATATGGTCCTCAAAATTAAGACCACCTTGGACAGACCATGTGTATGACAGCTTTAAAGAACAAAATCCATGTTGTACTCTCTCATTTAAATATCAACATGCCAAGACTCCCTGGAGCAGAAAAAAAAACTTCCATATTTACATATAAAGGCAGTCTGCACATTTTCAACTTGCCCAGCCAAATACACTTTCACAATGCAAAATAATCCTGCTGCACTGGGAAAATGTGATGTGAAAATGTTAGTCCAACAAACTGGAGATATACACCACAAACTTTCAGAGAAACAGGCTAGGCCAGCAACCAAACTAAAAGAGGGAAAATAGCAAAGGCCCTAACGCATGGACCCAGTCAGTGTTTTTACAGCGCACTACAATCAACACCAAACGAGCAGCTCCTGGCTGGGAACATGACGGAATCTCTCAATAAAAAAGTGTTGAAAGTTATAGGCTCAGAAATGAGGAAAAAGGAGTCCATTCACTCCAATGTCATGATGGAAATATACTTAATGCAGACATTGTTCAAGGAATGTGACACAAAATACTTCAAGGTACCAGGCTACGTACAGCTTTTCAGTATGAATCTGTTCATTGTTCATTCGTACACCGAGCTTGGCATCAGCATTCTTGTGCATCATTTGCGAAGTAAGTCTCCTGTGTCCCTCTATCTTGATGCCACTGGAGGAGTTGTGTCAAAAATACCGGAACAGCCGAAGCATGTGCTGTACTATGCACTCATTCTTCCAGGGAACGCTAGAGATGCTCCACCTCTTCCCATCTGTGAAATGCTCTCCAACAATCACTCAGTACCACCAATCACATTCTGGCTCATGCAATTTACATTGCATTTGTCAAAATACACACAAATAAATGTTCACCAGGTCGAGACTGATTACAGCTGGGCTTTAATACAAAATGTAATGCTTGCTTTCAACAAAGAGCACATCAGCTCTTACCTCGACAGAGCATACAAGTTCTGCATTGGGAAAACATCATGGGATGAAATGAAGTCATATACTGTCTTGCACATTTGCTCTGCACACATTTTGAAAGCTGTCAGACAGGCAATCTCTAGGCAAACAGATGACAAAGGACTGAGAGACTTTGCCACGTATGCTTTCACAAGACTCCAAAATGCCAACAACATGACTGAATCAAGAATTGTGTTCCGTGCATTTTGTGGCCTGCTCACAACCCCACAAAACACAAACCTTGTCAAAGAAAGTCTGTGTGTTTTGGAGAGTGTCATTTCAAGATCCAAAGAGGATACACTGGAAGAAACTTCCCAATCTGAAGACTGGGAAATGTGTGAAAGTGAAGAGAGAAGACATGCAATGACCATCACTGGCAGATCACCATTCACTGCTTTCTTCCAGCAGATCATGAAAGAGGTGAAGGAAGAAGAGGAAGGTGATGAGACATGTTTGGCCAAAGAGGACAACCCATACTTTTGTCCGGGCATCCTCACTGTCCTCTTTGATACCTACCTTGCCATTTTTCCTCTTTGGAGTGGCTTGCTGTTGGGAGACCTGACTACCGGTAGGTATGAGTCTTGTGAACAGGATTTGGTGACAACATTGACACTACCAAAAACAAGAGATACCAATTGTCACATAGAAAGGTGGTTTGGAATTGTCAAACATTCCATAATGCATAAACAACAAAATGTCAAACCAGGAATCTTCATAAGAAAAATGCATCAGTCTCTGCAAACAAGATATACAGAGCACATCATTCTGCATAACCTTCCTCAAAAGCTGTTGCTCCAGCCTGAGCCACCTCTGAACCTTGATCATTGTCAAGAAACTTGGATGAAGAAGAAGGAAGAACGTTTCCCAAATACCAAATCCATATTCTTTTCTGTTCCTCAGAGAATGCCTGTTCCACCAAAAAAGAAAAGAAGGATCCACAAAGATAAGCCAAAAAACCACAAACAGTCAAGTCCTGCGCCAATGCAGCTTCCTGCAGAGGCACTCCCTGTAGAGGAAGAGGTAATTAAGTTAGTACAACAAATGAAACTATTTATTGCATATATTCAGCTAACTTATTATTGACTATATGAAGTGTGCAACATTCACAGATTGACATGTTATGGACAAAACCGCACAATGAACTGGTTGTAGCCATTGTGAAGTCTGACGATCAGAATCTGGAGTTCCTGTTACATCACGAGGAGTTCCTAACACTGAAGCCGCATAACTGGTTATTGGGAGAGGTACACATATCATAACAAAAATATCTAGTAAATACAAAATTGTACTATATATACATTTATAAACTATAAAAAATGTTGTACCTAAGAAAAAGTAAATGCCAGATACTAAATGTTTTTTTCTCAATGTATGTACTAATTTAAATAAATTGAATAATTGCAATGATTTATCTTTTTTTCCCCAGACGATCGAGTGCTATTTAAGAGCTGTACTTAATGCAAAGGGTGCAAATATCTACCAGCTAAGCCATTACACCACAGGTGTCATTTTAAATGGCCCAGAAGACCAGGTCATACGACAAGGTTTGAAAAAAGTGAGTGCAACTACTTATGATTCTGCATTTTTATATGTCCATGTATTTTACAGTACACAAATACGTTTATTTACATTTCTGATATATAGGTCAACTTTGAGCAATATGATGGGGTCATCTCTGTTGTAAATATCAGACACGTGCACTGGAGGTTTGTGGTAAGTAAAAATATATTATAAGTAAAAAATACAATTATTGTGTTGTATGACTATTACATATAAACATTGATACACCCATACATAAATGTTTGACCTTTTCACAGACATTTAATTGAATGACTAATTCTTATATTTAGTGTCTACATGCTACAACTAACACCATTTTCATACTTGACCCTCAACGTGGTAGTGATGAAATGAAACTTGCCACACAAGCATGCAAAATATTTGTGTATGTTATGTTGTTTAAAAAATCTGTAACCTTTTTCGATCTACAACACTAATATTGGAATATTAGCATATGGATGTTGCTGAAGACCACCACAACCCCACACACTGTATTTTTCCTACAACAGGGAATATTTCAGGAAGAGAGGAAACCAGCATGGAAGAAAAGACTGGGTGGACACTATGTGGAAGCCTGGGACAATACACCATTCGTTCCAGGAGGATGCTTTCAGCTGTGGTGTCTTTGTGATGCAGGTAAATGGAGGGAAAACTACTTTACAGAAACACTGTTCTCACATTTTCCCATATGAGACTAGTAATGTTCTCCGCTCTCCTTCTAGATGGCCAAGCAGGTGGTGGAATACTTTCCAAAAATTCCAGAGAGCATCAACATAATACCCAGCAAAGAGGAGATGTGCCACATCAGGAAAAATGTTGTCAAAACAATTTTGCAGGCATCAGGTATTGGCAAACTATTTTGAAAGAACAGTTTATTTCCAGAGACAGAGTGATGGAGTATAATTATCTACATTATCATAATTGCAGTGTCGAGAGATGAGTATTGCTCTGTATGTGGACAAAAAGACACTAAGGACCAAACAGAGGAGCTCTGCACCTGGGTATTCTTTATGTCATTATTGCCTATTTGTTGAAAGTGAAAAGAAATTGAAGAGAAAATGAGTTTTCACAAATACATTTCATAATTACAACAGTTTCTGAATAAATCTAACAATGTCCTATTTTTCTTCCAGGTTCAATGTGAATTATGCCAGAGGTGGTTTCATGTCCAGTGCCTCGAAATTAATCTGCCACCAAAAGAGGAACCATGGATTTGTGGTTTGTGTTTGTAAGCTATTCAGTTAGAGGAGCTCATGCTAAAAGTGTGTTTAAATTGTAAAAAATATGTATGTATTTGATGAAGCAGAAAAAATACATACGTATATATATTTTCTTGCTTATGTTTTATCAATTTTGCTTATGCTTTATCATTTAATCATTTGTATATTAAATATCATTTAACCAAATCTAATCACTCATATTGTAAGAAACATTACTATTAGGCTGATGTGTTTACCATTATTATCATTTGAAATGTATGCTTGCTGCTTTTCTTTTATTCATTTGTATGCCTCAAATGTAGCTGACTGATTTAGAAGTCTGTAAGTGTCCATAGACCGACCACAAATGCTTGAATGTCTCAGAATAAAGTGACAAATGAATGTTCTCTTAGCTAAACCTCTTGCAGAAGGGACATGTTGTGCAGTTCTGTATTGTGTATTGTATTAAGATGAACATAAAATAAACAACTTTCTGACTGACACTTTTAGGGTACCAGACAATGTGTGTATGCCTCACCCCACTTGTCCTGGCAAATTATCTCCGCCCCATAATTCCCTTTATAAAACAGACAATATAATTTTCCTTCAATGACTTAATATCAACAAAATATCTCAACATTGCTGATTCCAGATTCATTTCTGGAAGCCGGGCTAAATTAGCAAGCACTGTTACTGCATTCAGATATCAGATACAGACATTAAAGAATACATGAAAAGAACATTTCAGTAATTACACTGGTAACTTCTATAACAAAGTAAAATCTCACAAGCCTAGAGAAGTCATTCAACTCATGTGATATTTAGAAAGAAAAATATTGATGAATACCTTGATAAGTCACTTATTACATTTACATTGAAGCAGCAGTTTATTCCAAAATCCACACCCAAAATAAACATCATGTTTGCTGTCATGTTTTCTGAGTACTTGTCAATAATCTGATGGATTCAGTACCACGGACAGTAATATTTCTGCAGGACTGTAAACATCAATCAATGTACATGAATTGTGTTATTGTTAGAGTTCATGTTAAACACAGATGTCATACAACAGGAAAACATAAAATAGAGTTTAGCCATTCTTTTTATTCAACACCTGGAGAACACTGTTACACAGTCTTTATCACAGATAAAAACAGAAAAACAGAGGTGAATAAAACAGACATGGGCTGTAGTATGTTCTGTAGAGTCCAGACAAGATGATCCAACTTGCTTTGTAGCAGTCGTCTCGATGCTTTTCAAAACCTTTTGAAATAAATCATATGTCATTATTAAAACCACCACACTTACAGTTCTTTTTCATTTTTTTTCTCAAATAAATAAATAAATGTAAACGGTTGTAAAATGAAGCAATTAACTATGTTCAGGAGATTAAACATGATTTTCCTTTCTACAGTCTGGATTGTTACCAAATTACAGTTCATGTACAGATTCGTTCATTATTATTTCATAAACACATTTTTAAACACCATCATTATAATGCAGGTTTTGTTGCTAAAGGACATTCTATAGCATCAGAACACATAATGTGAGAGATATTTGCCAGTAGGCTACATCTGCAGTTGGCTAAAATGTAGTTGTCTGTTTGCACATGATGAAAAACAATATGAACTTTTTAGACGGTCCCTATCTTGGTTACGACACATTGAATATTCATCTCTAAAGTACATGCTTAAAGAGCAACATGCAGGTTGAATTTATAACTGAATTAATACTTTATATTGTCTGCAGAGGTCTTTTAAAAACACATATGTAGAAATTACTAATGAAATCTCATTTGATGTAGAGATTTTGATGAAAATGTGCTAGGCTCTGGAATACGCCTTTCCCGCTATAGCAACGCGTCATATGACGTAGGGCGAGGCAAACAAAAGAGCTCGCGGTCAGCTCTCTCATTGTTGGGTGTTGATGTAGTTAGAGCAGTAGTGAGAGACAGAAAGTATTAGATCGAGTTTTAGAGAAGCCATAATGGTAAATTATTGTGTTTGTGCTGGTTGCACGAATTCCAGCCTGTCAGGACATCGTGTCCATCATTTTCCTTCTAGGAAAAACAAGGCTTTTCGGTCTTGAGTGCGTTTTGTGCAGGTGAAGAGAGCAGACTTCACTGCCGCGTCTGTTACCACACACTCGGTCGTTTGTGGCGCACATTTCACTCCGGAGAATTATCGACCTGGAGATGAGTCTCGGATGGGATTTCGGAGTAAGGACCACGTGAGGCTGATTACTGATGCTGTTCCCTCGGTGCACTTGATGGAATCAAGTCCACCGTCAAAGTTTACACCGGATTTTGGCACGGGCGGGACTGGAGGACCAAGTGCTAACGTTAGCAGACATTCTGTGCAACGAAAACGAGCACTTAGCAGAGTAAGTCTTTTAATTATTTTAACTCTTTGTGTAATTTCGTAATAATAATAGTATAATATTTTTATATAATATATTTTTTATAATATTTAATATTTATTTAGTATAATAATACAGAGAGAGGGAGGACAGGTTGTCGTAACGTAATTGTCTGCCTAATGAAATGAATTTAGTAGTTTGCACAATGCCATCGTCCACACCGGAGAACTCGGTTTCTTCATTCGCATCCATTGTAACTTGAGCTTGACCAGACTCCCTCGGCCATCTTCACTTCCGGTTAGTGCTTTATAGACGCGGAAGTTATTTTATCACAATTTATCTCAAAATATCGTTAATGGCTAAATATATATTACTCCAGTTCAGAAAATCTAGTTGTTTTATCATCAACATACGCTATGCTATATAGGGGTGTCCAACCTGCATGTTGCTCTTTAAAAATATACTTGCCCATTTTGATCGATTGTAAAAAATGTTGTAGTTCACAACCTTTGTTGTCAATATCATGTAGCTGCTTCGAATCTGAAAAAAAATAGCTTTATTGACTATTTAATTGAAAAAGTTCTTTAACGCGAATGTGCGAATATAAAACCAACTTTACCTAAGTTAGAAATTTCACCAAAAAGAACAAAAAAAGAACAAATTGTACTAGACATAACTACATGGATCTGAACAACAGGTCTGATTATCATGATTTAGCATCCACTAACTATGAAAACATCACCGGTTGTGACAATTCAATCTCTTCTCGGAGATTTAAAACCATAGATTTTGACCCACCCCTTAAATTCTTTAGGGGCTATAACCCACCTAATAGACATACAATGAACAGGCATTTTCCGCCACTCAGAAAAGAGAGTAGGGGAAGAAACAGACTGTGGTTTAGAGATGCTGAAAACCCAAACTATACTCCAGCCAGGCACGGCGTTATGGGTGGGCCTGACGGGCCTAGGCCCACCCACTTTTCAACAGGCCCACCCAAAACTTTTCTTCAAAATGTTTTTGTCAAGAATTATAAAAAAAATCGCCAATTAAGCTCATAATTTGTGCTAAAATAGTCTAAATGTTTAGTTTTAAAAACAATTATAAGCTGGTTATGTGTATTTTGATGTTTCTGCACAAGTTCAGCAGACAGCGTTCGGGTTTGTTCCGATCAGAGCATGTGAGCGGAGAGCGCATTTCTGAATATTCCGCTCTGCTCGCTCATTCTGCAGGGTCGCTCGCTCAACCCAGAATGGCCTGCTGGTTCGAACTTCGAAGATATGTGGAATAAGGTCTCCAACTATTTTTTTCCCCCCTAGTCAACTAAGCCATTAGTGGACAAATCGCCTCTTTATATTAATTTAATTAGGCTACTAGGGCAGGCTATAGGCCTAGTATGGAAGCTTGTTTCCGCCATAGAATAGCCTAAAACATTTTAAAAGATAATTGCGACTTTTTATCTTGCAATTCTGACTTTATTTCTCAGAATTGCGAGATATAAAATCAGAATTTCGTGAACTAAAGTCGCAATTGCGTGAAATAAAGCCGCAATTGCGTGTTATAAAGTCAGAATTGCATGAAATAAAGTCGCAATTGCTTTTTTTTTTTACCCATAGTTTATATCTCACAATTCTTCTGACTTTGTAACACGCACTTTATATCATGCAATTCTGCCTTTATATCTCCCAATTGCGTAGGCCTATTATTGGCTAGTTGATTTTACGAACGTTCCATGATTGTCAGACGTCACTGGTGGGCGATGGTATTTCCGGTCTAACGCTACGTTAGGTTCATCGACGACGCCGGTAACTGTCAGGTAAGACTAGGACCAGATAAACATGGCTTTCTACACCAGATCCCTTCAATATCTGCCAAGGATAACGATAAATGACGTACACCGAATAATTCAAGCGTCATCATCGGCTCCCAAGAGCAAGAGGGAAAAGGGTTTCAAGATATACGTCTCTTCATTCATTGACAATTATGAAGGTAAGTTATGCTATGTCTTTAGCTAGCTGTAGCCCTAACGTTAGCGATGATGCTAGGTGACGTTAGGCTAGAAAGTAACCTTTACAAAATACTTATTAAACGATTAATTTTAGTTGTTGGTCACATGTGGTTTATTATATGTTCATTTTACTATCTGACATTGAATAAATATATGGGCGTTTCTTCAACAAGGGGCACTTTTAACTTGTTCAAAAGTCACGTAACGCAGTCTCATAAGTTTAAATAATTTGTCTAGTTTTAAGGTCTGTAAGAGGACAAACTTAGATTACAAGAGAAGTTATGAGACTGTGTTAGTCTCATAACTAAGAAGTTATGAGTTATTCTGTTTTTAGATAACAGCATTGAAATGTCATTTCCACCACATCTCAATGCTGTTATTTAAAAACAGAATAACTTATGTCAGTCAAGAATTGTCTAAGATCATTTTTGTAACTAGTTTTATCAGTTTTTCCACAATGTACAATAATTATACATTTGTCAATGAGATAAATGAACTCCCCTAAGGACCAAACGGTGAACTGTACACCTGTCACACTCTGAAATGTAATACTGGTTTGGGCAAGAGCTTATTAGAAAATAAATGACTTGCATTTTTATATTAAGTAGAGCATGATCTCGTAAATTGTGGATACATTTTTAATGTGTGATGAGAACTTTTAAATATTTTTTAAAAATGTGGGTGGTGATGGAAATTACAATGAATTAACGTGAATGTAGAGAAACAGTGGAGATGTTTATTAGAAAAACAATTAAACTCATCACACTCAGTAAACTCAATTCACAAAGCCATTAAACATAACCACAACTGTTTTTAGTGTAGTGCTGAGTTTGATGTATACAACTGATTTGTCTCACAGATGAACGGTTACAGTGCGTGTAAATAACTGACACAACTTATGGCAAGGCAAAAATATAAGCAATAAATGATGCAACAAAATTGAATTTTCATTCATCTAAATGAAATCAATTAATATAAAAGTATAATTTAGAAATAAAAATAATATTATAATCTAAATATAAAAATTGTAATGTATTATAATATTATAATATAAAAAGTATTACACAAATCTACTCTTGCAATCCATATCAATTGTACTTTGGTCATATTTTTAAAAAATGACATTTTTGGTTACAAAGTACATAAAAGTGCCCATAGTCTAAGAATCACCCATATACTAATGACTTGTGTTGTTCAGTTACATGTATTGACAGTATTTGGTTATCCCCAGTATCAAGTAAAGACAGACAAGGAGAGTCAGCATCCGTGCTACCTGTCATAGATCTTTGAGGAAACATGAGAAACCTCACACCATCAGAGTAGGATGAAAGACAGTTCAGTTGTTCGTCTGATCCAACCAGTTCTGTTCTGGGGCTTCAATTTGGCAATGATGGGTTAAACTGGCAAACAAATGTATAATTACCTAAACAAGTTGAACATCTTGGACAACTATCTAGCTAGCCAAATGTTTGAAGTAGGTAACAATATGATGACACGTGCCTGCCCTATTAGTGTTCTAGTAGACCTACCATTCCTATATGAAACCCCAGAAGCTGGTTGTTGAGACAGTTGCTTTGCTGTTTATATTGTGTTGTGTTTAACTTACTTTCTTACTAACCCTAAAGTAACCTCATTCTCTAACTCATAGTAGCTAACTTGAAAATAATGCAAAATGCACTTTTGACTTTGAGATATCTGATCAGTTTGTGATCTCTGCTGATTATAACACACTTTTTTGTTTTTTAAAAGATTGTCCTTGAAGACTCCACCCCTGTTCAGCTCTATGAGGTCGAGTGCTCCTGTGTGGCTGGCAGAGCCTTAATCATAATGTTGCATTACTGTATCAGACTGTACAAAACATGTGTTTGTGTGAAAATCAATGTTTCAAAATCAATCAAAGTTCTCTTTAAAAATGCACATGTATGTACATAAACAACAAACCTATACAAGGTACCTTTTGTTATTATGAATTCAGTGTTAGTAGTTATTAGATTACATTAAATGTTATTGTCATTTAGCAGAGTACAGGTACAGAGCCAATGAAATGCAGTTGACATCCAACCAGAAGTGCAAAGAAGCATTAAAGTACTGTTGAGTACTGTATTATGTGCAGTTATGTGGACTAGTTATCTACAAACTCATACAAAATGTCAAACGTTGCACCACAATGTTTATTTACATAGTTCATCAATACAAATCTATACAATGTTACAATTATAGGAGCCATGTTATTGTTGAGTGTAGTATGACAGCTTGTGTCTTTGTATAATAAATGTCTGAATTAACTCATGTATTTGTGTTCCTCCTGGCAGTGTAAAAGACAATAAATGACAAATGTAAACATTGTCAATATTTCAGACAATTTTCTGAAAGGTATATCACAAGATACAAAAAAACAAACAGCATAGTAAATTACAAAATATATAAGCAGTATATGGAAGCTCATAGAGAAAAATACAGTCCTTGGCGCTGGTAAACAAAAATTGTTCCTCTCAAAAGACATGGCACAGCTCCTTGAACAAGTTTTCAAGGCCCTGTGGTTGTTATGATGAAATCTTCTAGCTTAAAATGTCGACTGCAGACCCGGTGTTATCGGTAGGAGTGAAGTTCTCGCGTCTTATCTTGACTAGCCACTGAGCTCGTACCTCAGGCTGATGCGGAAAACGATGAAAACTTCAGAATTATACCTCGATGAAACGGCACATCGAGGAACACTACAATGTAATTTAGAGTTGCCAATTTGATACTGATATGTAAGACGTTTCTTATTTACTGTTAACATTTTACATAGGGTACTCACTGATAGCTTGCCACTCACTCTTCCACAACATCTACATCGGAAATACCGGTAGTAACCTAAACCGGAAGTCCCCCCGTCCACCACGCAGATTTCGAATGTTCGTCGCGTCACCTGTGCACATAGCGAATAAAGTCAGAATTGCGAGATATATAAACATGCAATTATGTGAAAAAAGCCAGAATTTCAAGCTATATTTCTCGCACTTTATATCACGCAATTTTGACTTAATAACATAGGCTACAATTGCGACTTTATATCACGCAATTCTGACTTTATAGCTAACCTGCAATTGTCACTTTATATCACGTAATTCTGAGATAAAAAGTCAGAATTGTGAGATTAAAAAAATCACAATTACATTTTTATTTTTCACTCTGTGGCGGAAACGCTCCAGTTCTCATGCAATGCAAGTGATCGTGCCGGCGCCTTATTACATTGTCTGCTATATATTTGCTTCTTATTTATTAAATACAGGCAATTGGTTGATAAAACATTAATCAAAATTAAGATACAATTTAATGCAAAACGAAAAAACTCAATTAAGTGGTCAGAATAATGTTTTACCCACTCCATGTATACAGAAATATTGCGCATCTCACGAAAATAACTAAATGGACAGATGACATTGTTAATGAACAAGTTCTGTTCCCGAGTATTGATTGAAACTGTCGGGCAGTGTTGTTGATCTGTAATGTAGTAGCCTATTGTTGAAAACTTAAAACAATTAATAAGAATTGTGAAATATTCGGCCTCATGTTATACTGAGCAGAACTAAACTATGTTTTGGGGAAATATTACATTCCTGACCTCTTTTACAGTCTAAATATAGGCTATTATAGTTTAGATAATTTTTATAATATCCCATGAGTCCTAATAAATGCAATTTCAACTATTTCTGAAGTGCTTATTTTATAAAGAACACTGCTTTTTCTTTTTATCGGGAAACGCAGCCCAGGTATGATGCGTAATGGAGATTCCAAAGCTCTTCTTTGGTCAGAACCAAGGAGAGCGTATCATGGATAGGTCCGGTCCTGACTCTATATGCACCGAAACTTTTTAACAATGTAACAAAGTATTTAAAGAGCATCAAGCTATTAAAATCTATATTATGTATAGCCTACGTACAGATAATATAGCAGTATATTAGTCAGTAACTTTTATTAGGTTAAACAGTGATTGGATAATGTTTTTAATTTAAGGCCCACCCACAATTGGTCTGGCCCATCCAAACCTGAAATCCTGGCGCCGTGCCTGACTCCAGCATCATCTGAATTCAGAACCACAATCAAATGGACCTATAAGCTAATTCGCTTGGTGCACCACTTAAGTAAAGTGACCACAAATATTAAAGACAACCAACCAGTGACCTTTAAAAGAGTTACGGAGGTCCTGAAGAATGTGGTCAGACCAGTCGCCCTCACCCAAAAGACTAAAGACCTCCTGGAGGGTAAAGCCAAGAACTGGTCTTACACTACCCAGCTGATACTGGAACAGCATTATGAGTCGCTAATCGAAGAGACAATTAGTGACCTCAGGAGGCACATGCACCAAGACGATTGGGTCTGGGCTTTTGAGATTGCAGAAAAATGGGCTTATCGCAACTTCGGACACAGAATAAGCCAAGAGACAATCGAACAAGCCAAGGCTCTTATTGCGGCAGAATTGCCTGTCGACAACACATGTGAAATCAATGAAGAGACCTCAGAACAATCTCAGACAGCTAAATGCCCACCCAAACCAGATGCTTTGACCCGAACAGCTACAAATCAGGGTCAACACCAAACCACACAGTCAGTGGTGAAGCCAAAAAATGGTGTTCAACATATCGAGGTCCAAACTTCCCCTCCTCTCTTGAATATACCAAGTCATTCTTCCCCATATATGTTCGGGGATAGGTCATACGATAAGGACTTCCCTCCTCTGCAGTCAGGACCTGCACCCTTTCCCCAAAAAGCGGGGGTTGCGGCACCCCTGGAGCAGAGGACAGAAGGCCGACGTAGGTTATGGGGGGGTAAAAAACTTTTAAAAGAACCCTCTCTCCTCTCCCCGTCAACCATGGCTTCGGAGAGAGGACGGAGGGGTGGTTCCCCCATTGTGTCCCGAACTTTCCACCCAACAAGGGTGTTGAATCGGCAGCCTAAGGTCATGTGATTTTCCCTCAAACAAGTGAGGCTCAAAATGAACCGGCCAATTTGTCCTGGGTATCGTCAAATGACTCATTGGGCGACCTCAACCTTTCAACCTATTCAGTTTCTACAATCCAGTCAGCCAAATTCAAGTGGCAACGAGCTGATTACCCTGGATGAGGAAAAGAGTCGGGAGGCATGCAGGGAAACGTGCACCCCGACTAGACCTAGAGATGTGACTCCAATAGGTACGCCCAAAACCCCAATTTCAGGTAGACCAAAGAGACACATTAATACGACTAGAAAAACTACTGATTGGAGCCTCACACTAAGGAAAAAATGTATAATCATGGGTGACTCCAATGTAGCTAGAATCCAACTTTTCAGATTCCTGATTTACAAATAGACAGCTCAACTCATTTCTAAAATGCAACGGTTATCCGCCTTCATCAAGTTAATAATAATAATAATAATGACTTTATTTTGTATAGCGCTTTTAAAAGTTAATTCTCAGAGCGCTTCACATAGCAAAATAAAAAAAAAAATAAATAAAAAAAAAAAAATATAAAAAACACATAAAAAGGCATGATCACACAATACAAAATATTTCACACAGGATTACAAACCTAAAAACAAATTATAAATAAATATCAAGACAGATTAAGACCATAAGATACATCTCATTGACAACCACCAATATTACCTTTACCCAAATGCTTCCGTAAAATAATGAGTTTTAAGTGATGTTTTAAAACTTTTCAAGGATGGTGCAGATCTGATTTCGGAAGGCAAGGAGTTCCATAACTTTGGGGCGACTGAGGAGAATGCCCTATCACCCATTGTTTTTTAAGTTGGACACATTGAGAGTTGCAATGTCAAGTTATCTTTAAGAAAATCTGAATTGATGGATTGTTATTGTAATCGATGACTCAGCGATTGAACCGCGAAGGGGCTTCATTGGATTTCGCAGATTTCATTTCAAAGTGCAAAATGCCCCTAACAAGTGTGTCATCTAATTATTGTGGCAAGATTCCATGCGGTTTGTATTCTTAAAAGTTTTCAAGTCCTTTGGTTATTTTCTGATGCATTTGTTTTTGGAACAATTTCTTGAATATTTACTGGACTCAAGTCTGCTCTGCTCGCAACAAAATAATCTCCTCCTCACAAACATGGCCCGGTAAGTTTCATGAAATGATAATAATAATAAAGGATTGAGTTTATCCCACCCAACAATTCCTACAAAAACATTTCAGCGTTCTTGTGAAAAATGCGTTCATTACCACAGTTGTATTCATGCAAATCTTAAAGACCTGCAAGTGACTTTTTTAAACCACTCAAAACCTACATGCAAATGACTGTTATCCTTTTTAAGTGCTACATTCCATTGCTCTCTTTTTCTGTTCATCTCTCCTCGTCACATGAAAGCAGACGGAACTCTGAATTCGATGACACCAAGCTTGGCAAAATCGGACCGACCGTCCTAAAGATTTATCTGTGAAACAATCCAGCCAATCAGATTCGATATGCAAATGAGGGTGGACATAATGAGGGTGGAAGTCGTTTTTACCTCTATACCTAACCCTAACCTAACCCTAACCTAACCTACACTGCAAAAATTTATTTTCTAGACAAGTATTTTTGTCTTGTTTTCCTGTCAAATTAGCTAAACTTTCTTAAAACATGATTTATTTACTTGTCAAGCAAAATGGGATAAGATATTAAGTCTTGTTTTAAGATAAATCTGACTAAATTTAGTGAACTTTAGACTCAAAACAAGAAAAAAATTCTGTCAATGGGCTAAGCAAAATAAACTTAATTTAAAGAGAAAACAAGTTTATTACTTTTCAGGAATGCTCCCAACAAAGGAGCAGACACAACTGATCATCCTGAACACCAATATTTCTGCCAACTTAAAACACATTTTAACCCACAGTGAGTCTGGTTTAGGGTTAGGGTGGGGTTAGTCAGAGGGGAACTGGCCCACACAGTAAGTCTGGTTTAGGGTTAGGGTGGGGTTAGTCAGAGGGGAACTGGCCCCCACAGTGAGTCTGGTTTAGGGTTAGGGTGGGGTTAGTCAGAGGGGAACTGGCCCCCACAGTAAGTCTGGTTTCTCCCAAGTTTATTTTTCTCCCATTAACCAACGTCTTATGGAGTTTGCTCACTGGGGTTACTAATACAATTAATATTGAATTACTTATTTTTAAACACTATTAACAATCGTATTTTATGTAATTATACAACTATGATTCGTCGACATTATAGACATTACAGTTTTATTATCTGATAATGCCTGATCTTCTGTAAAGCTGCTTTGAAACGATGTGTCACAAAATGCGCTACACAAATTAAATTGACTTGACTATCTCATAACATGTAATGTATTATCCATGTTGTAAAACCAGTTAATTAACCATTATGATTGGTAATCAGTCATATTTAGTATGTTGATGTTAAAAAATATCATGTCCCTTGGACTGTTTTCAAGATATAAAAGTTTATGATTAAACATTGCCCTATTCTGAGTGGGAAACCGGAGTTTTCACAGAAAAAGGCTTATAAATCACCAATCAGAAAGACCACGTGTCTCCGAAAAGGCACTTCTGATTGGCTCAGGACACCTTTGGGGTGTGGCCAATCTCAACGCAAAAACTCTCGTACCAAGCAGGAATGGCCCCTCTTTCCTTTTCTTCGGCTTTCTTCTCCATTCTTCACTTTTTTCTGCGCTCTTGTCCTCCTGACTTGCAGCCTCTTGCCCCTCAAGTTCTGTACCATGAAGAAGTCCAAGAAGGTTCAGAGTAAAGCTTAGAGGAAGCTCTATGACACACACATAGGATGCTGCCTCATCATCCTTCGATGCAACAGACATCAAACCATCCCTGATCTTAACAGAAGTCCAAAAACATTGACGGAACCACCCAAACTTTCTACAAAGAGCCAAAGAATCAAGCAATGCAAGGAAATGCCATGACATTTCATCTCCAGACTTTTGCTGAAAGTGCTGGTGTATTATTTAAATACTTTGAGTCTAAATCGATTTGTAGTTGGAATACCCAAAGAAGTATCAATGGTTCTTAAGGCATTGTCTACAGACTCCATAATGATTATTTTCTCTGTATAGATAATTTCCTTCATCAAGTCACTCTGTTCAGTTTACTCACCAACCTGTTTCATGTTGTATGTGTTAGATACATTTTTATGTTTAGATTTGCAATAAAGTCTTGTTTGTATTCAGGATAATTTGACTGGTATATTTTGATAAATAATCTTGTCACATAAGATCCGGCCCTGAAGCTATACCTAAAATATGGGTGATATTAATATCAATAAGCCATGAGAATAATGTAACTCCAATAAGTGAATTAATCATAATTCCATTATTAAAGCTAATTCCTTAGAAATAGATTTTTGAGAATTGTGAGCAGATACGAGACTTTGTGTTACAATTTTAATGGTGGAGAATTTTATTCAGACAAATTATCTAATTATTTGACATTTAATTTTCTTATAATGGTTGTTGAACTCAGCTAATTCCATTATAAATTTCCCTACATAATGATGGAGGAACACTGCACTTTAATCCATACCATGTACATCAACATTAACCAAATTTTACTACAAACGTGGTGTGCTGCAATCAGTGCGAAAGGGCGTGTTTAGTCTTAGGGTGTTGGCTAAGGTTGTTTGAAAATGTATTTTTGTAATTCCATTTGGTGCCACTAGTAGCACAGAAAGTACACACTTCACCTTTAAAATGACTAAGATTTTATAGATATTATATTATATGTACATTTTCTGTTAATGTATGATTTTATTTAAAGCTGCTTTGAAATTAAGTGTGTTGTGAAAAGTGTTTTACAAATAAAATTGACTTGACTTGAAAACATATTTTGGATTATTTTAAGTAAAATTACATGATAAAGTTGAACGCAGTGTAAAGAGTAACCAGGTTGTGTCTATACATTACTTTTGCTGGTCGTCTTTACAGTTTTGCAAAGCATAAAACAATATATAATCTAATCAAAATAAAAAAAAAGATCTTGCTGAAATGCAGATGTTGTGGCCAAGTCATTTTTATAGCTTACAATAGTAGCCCTCACAATTTAAAGTGTGTACTAATATCTGATTACTATATGTATTTTTTTTATTTAACTAAACATATTCCTCAATAATCTTTCTTGTCATAAACTAAAACTGTCCTCAACTTGAAGTCCCTGGTCCAGGCCTAACTGGAGGCATTACTTTGACTGGCGGTTTTAGTGTGTTTGCATTGAAAAGAATAACAGTAACTTAATTTACAATGTAAATATTGAAGGTGCTGCACATTTTCAGTGCTGATTGTGCCCCCTTAATGTTATTGTGGGTGGTTAGTGAATAAGATGCAGGTTTTTATGCTGAAATACCACATACAAAAGTGTTGCAACAGTTTAGTGAATCTGCCCCTCATTGAGTTCCTACCAGCTGCTCTATTACCTTTCAAAACTGGACTGAGCATTAATACAGGTATAATATTGATAATAAAAATAATATATTTATAAAACATCTCATTTAAATATCTTTATTGATTGCCCCATTTTAACAGTTCCTTAAAAGATGATAACAGGGTTGCACATTTAAGCTAATATTATACATTTTTTAGGAAAGAAATGCCACTGTTAGGATCATGATTGTCATATTTATGAAATAAAAACTAAATACCTTTTTATACTAATAATAGTAGTCACATGGTTGAGTTGTAAGATGGACGAAGGAAAACAATACTGAAAAGATTATAACATTTTGAAAATACAAGAGGGCTGGCCATGCTGTTGTTTAATGTCTTGATGATGTCATTTCCTGTCTGTCAATTGACCTATTGTTTTTATACTTCCTTTACTGGCTAGACAGGCTTTGTTAACAAGATTGAGTGCAAGACGAAACAATTTAAGGAAAACTTTTATTATTTATAATAAAATAATTAATACATGATTTACCAATTTAAAGACACATCAACAACATCAAACAAAATAGAAAGATTATAATAATATATTTTTATATATTATATTTTACATGTAATTTTATCATTAACAAGATTGGACAAGAGAAAATAGCCATTTAAGGTGGTATGCTTGAAGTTCAATTGATTTTTTCAAACAGTTTTTTTTTTTATAATATAGTGTATGTTTTTGAATTAAGACAATTTCATGGTACACAAAAAGTACATTTTTCAGAATTCAGAGCATTTTGAGCATATTTTCTTTGAAAATGTATGGTTGGGACTAGGGCTGGGCGATAAAACGATCTCAATATGGCATTGCGATTATATTTATTTAGACTACGATGATAAACTTTTGACATGTTTACTCGATATGGATAGACCTAACAGCCTATTACAAAGCAGAAATAAACGGACAACAGCCAGTCAGAACGCAGATTTTGGCTTGTGCGTCTAAGTACACGCCCATTTGCTAGCAGAGCACTGTTTGAGCTACCGGCAGTGAAGAAAGTGAGTGTAAAGAAAAAATGAGTGGAAACGACGAACTCAAACTATCTTCCAAAGCTGAGGAAATTGTTGACAAAAAAGGTAACAAGACGTCAATTATATGGAAGTGGTTTGGATATCTGAAAAGCGACGACGCGCAAATAAAGACGGTCTGCAAAATATACCGTCGGTCGGTGATAACTAAGACAGGAAACACAACAAACCTTTTCGGTCACCTGAAAAGGTACCATCCCAGCGACCACACCGAGAGTATGAAAATGCGGGCCCATGTTAATGTTACTCCGTCCACAAGTTTTGCCCAACATGCTAACGTTAGTGGTTCTTCTGTTGTTAGCAGCGCAAGCGGGGCTGTACCTAAACAACAATCAATCGTGTCCGCAATATTGTGACCTGCCACAGGGAATCTTTAAAACCAGATGCTGTGGACAGACTAGTCTTTCTGGCAAAAAACCTATAATAGGGTAATTAGGGTTACATATGACGAGCACTACCTAAAAGGTGTAGCATAGTGACTGGTTTACAATGTTTACATTTTGCACTTTTTACTCAGATTGCTACCTCTAAAACATTTGAGATATTTAAAACCAGTACACAATTAATATTTTATTTATCTGACAGTTAAGTACTTAAATCTGCCAGGGACTTTGTGGTTCACTTGTTTACATTTGTTGTCTTGGTTGTACCTCTGCAAACATTTTGAAATGTTTGCTGCCCTGCCAAAGAAATTTGATGTGATAGTACTGTAGTCACAGCTTTTAGTTTGATATTTTATAATCAGTTACAAGGCAAGCTAACTTGCACTGTTTTGTCAAGGCAGATAAAGCATGTTTGCTAAAAGTAAAATGTTAACATTTAGATTTAAAGTTTATCAATATTCTTTTATAACAAAATATATTCTCAACCAATCCATGTTTGCACAGTTAAATGTTTGCATTGTTATTTATTTATGTTAATAAACTATATAGTTCAACTATTGAACCTTCTGGTTTCTTCAGGCATCATTATTAGTATACTTTTCAAACGGGCAGCATTATTAAATTATATATCGTAACAAATATCGATCAATATGGAAAAAATATCGTGATAATATATTTTGCCATATCGCCCAGCCCTAGTTGGGACAGAAAATGTCCTCCAATTCTGGAATGTCCTGCCTAGTGCGTCATGAAAATATATCCTGTAGTGCGAGGAAGCAAGATAAAAGACAATGCACATTACACATAGATAATAATATACTCCATTACACATAAACCTAAATGCATTGACACTTAATTTTATCATTTTTTTTAATTATTACCCATCACAAAAGTAACTATTTTTCTTCAAATGACAGATTTAAATTGCTCACTGCCTTGTGTTAAATGTTTACACAATGACACCTGCACTTATTCTCATTATTTCATTACTGTTGTCCTCTTTTTTTTCTCCAAGCTCATTCCCTGCATTCATTCATTTCCCACTAAACAACAAATCCAGTTTTGCCAGACCTGCTTTAAGATAACTCAAAGCATCCTTATTTGCTTCCTCAGCTACAGCAGTTTTCCTCAGATCTTCCAGTTCCCGTACCCAGTGCTCTTTCCCAACCTCCTTCAGTCTGGGAATGAAAAAGTCGAGATACTGAAGAGTGAAAGCAGAGTCTGGTTTCAGTGCAATCTTAGACAGATGCTGAATGCCCATGAAGGCCTCGAACAGCAGGTCTGACTTTTGCTTTTCAATCTCCTTCAGGTGTTTGTCAAGATTTTCCATTATAGTCAAAAATGTCACATATTGTTCTTGTGCCTTTTTGTATTCATTTTTTATATTGTCATATTCCATGATGAGGCTTGTGGTTCTGATGATGTATTTCCTGTTCTCTTTGACATGTTTGCTGTGGTGGCACTTCCCTGTGCACACGGTGCAGAAGCCGTTTTTCATGACTTCACAACGGCTAGGATTAGAAACCCACCAGCAGTCATATTCATGGCAATTCTCTTCACAAACAGAGCAGGTGGTTGCCTTTCTGTTTTTCCATGATGCACTCTCAATGAGGACCTTTTCTTTGACTGTTTTTTGCACTCTAATGGTGAAGTTTTTACTCATTTCAATTTTTTCTTTGTTTTCTCTCATTACCTGCTGAATCTGAATTTTTTCAGACTTTTTCAGCTCCTTCTCTTGAACACGCATCCGCAAGCAGGAAATTGTCGCCTCCAGCTGAATGCGCTCTCTCAACACGTCTGAAGTCAATTCTAAACTTCTTCTGTTAATTTCTTTAAGAGTTTGTAGGAATTGTTCCATGCCCTCCATGCTCTCTTCCCAAGCCTTTCTTTGAGAAGGAAGGAAACGTTTTTCACGGCCATCAGCCTGGCGGTTGTTGAATAAGAAATAAACTGGTTTCCCGCTGCATTCTCTTCTGCAGGGAATTTTAGCTTTGTCGATTGCACCGATGACATTTTTGGGTGGCAGACCATCTGAGTGTGTGATGAAAAACACAATGTTGTTCACTATGTCTTTTCCAAACAAGGAGAGAATTGAACTGATAATGTAATGTTGTCTGTCCGAGAGGCGATTCTTAGACGCTTGAGTCACCAAACAAATGGCATCGACCTCACGCACTCCGTCATTGCTCTGAAAAAGAGTACATAAATTTTCAGCGATCTCCAAATCTTTTTCCAATCCCCTGGTGTCTCCGTAACCTGGAGTATCAATAATGGTGAGAGATACTGGACTATTCATTGCAAAGACCTCATACATGGTGATTTCAGCTGTTTGAGATTGCGATTGATCTCTGGCTTCTTCTTCTGTGATTTCATTCCACAATTCATCATCAAATTTCACCCCAAGTAAATAGTTGACCATGGTATTGATGAGAGTGGTCTTGCCAACACCAGTCTCACCCACCAGTAGTACAATTTTGTTTTGTTTACTGGTGTCTCTTTTTCCATATGTCCATTTTCTGACTTTTCCATTATCATCCAGTACTTTTCTCTCTGTACATAGACGGTATTGGATTGGTGGGCCTCGATTAATAAGAATTGGTTTGCGTGGTGGTAGCTGGGGATATCTGTAAAATATAAATTTAAGTAAATATTTCGTAGAATATTTATATATCAAGTATTTAGGACTAGATAAATCTATATATAAAGTTACTGGAATAAAATGCAAATAAAATAAATATAAATAGCAATGAGCAAGTGAGAGTGAAGCTGCATAGGTAGATATTTTTCCACCCCGTCTCTGGCCCTCTGTCTGAAATGCTCGGTGTCTGCGCTACTGCCCCTTTAAAATTTTTAAATACACACCCACTGTGTTATGACTGGCTAACATCTTTACAGAGCAAATGCTCCTGCCATAACATGAGCGGAACTGTTTTGTTTATTTTTGCCAAGAATTAAAGAATGAAAGCGTCTATGTTTTGCCTGCTGGTTCCCCGAGAGGGCTGATAATAAGCTGATGCTAAAATCATTCCGGAGAGCCTGATCTCACTCTAAATACAATACCATCACACCAATTCCATTGGCAGAAGAAGTTCGGAGCTCCACCCCATACTTCAAGCCCAAAGTGCAAGTATAGAAGGAGCTCTAAATTGATCATACCTAAGGACATTTGACTGAAGAGTTTAGACAATATCAAACCTTTTCAGCTTTAATTAGTATCATGGCCAGATTTAGTATAAACTCGCTCGGGGTTACAATAGTAACATAGACGATTCCCTTTCAAGGCACTTCAATGTTACATAATAAGCTCATGCTAATAATGATTTAGGCAAAATTTTTGGGTAAAAGAATAGTGCAGCAGGCACGCTAGCTCAAAAGGATGGTGTTAATGAAGAATGATGAAAAATTAGAGCAAAGCCTTTTTAAACAGTGAAGCTCAGTTACCCTTCTCAGAAAGCACCTGGGAAGAGACAGAGTGAACTTTCAGATTATAAAAGCTAGCAAAAGTGCTAGGAGGCGGCCAATACTGCCACCAGGCAGATGTCCGAAAAGGTCACACCAGTCACCCCGCACCCACGAGGAAGCCATTCGTTTGGTGGTGTGAGCTCTAACCCTAATTGGTCACTGTAGGCCTAATGAGTTGTAGGCTAATGCAATAGTGTGAAAAAGCTTCTGGTTGGAGACTGCCATGCCTTTAGAACGGCCACCAAAGCATACAAAATGCTGCCCAGTTAGCCTAAATGGACCAGCAATAAACATACAACACTTGCACCAGGGAAAAGAATGTGTGATAAACATTCCTCCTCAGACTGAAAAGGGGGAGGAGTAAAAGCTTGTAAGGTATGATATGTGCCCTGAATGGGGTAGATCTAAAGCTTATGAACAGCTTTGTAAAAGCCTGGGCTAAACTCCAAACAGGAGCTATCCACAAACAGATCATGTAAATCCCCTATACACTTAACAGAAGACAGTCAAGGAGCAAAGCAGTCTTTAAAAGAGAATGTTTGCAAGCTCACAGAATCTATAGGCTCAAACGGAAAGCCTGAGAGTGCCTTCAGAAAGGACCATGTGCAGGTCCCAACTTGGCATGGTGGGTGGTCGGGAGGGCTTCAGCTATCTCCCACCACATAAGAATTTAATGACAAGGCCATGCTTTCCCACTGAAAGACTGCCTATAGGAGCACTGTGATAGTGGCAACATACATTTTGAATGTGGAGGGGGTTAAACTGGCATCCAATCACTCCTGAAGAAAGTGAAGCACTGTATTTACAGCACAATGCATTGCGACCTCATTGTGAGATGAGCACCAGTCGATGAAAACCCATCTAAACAGACCATCTAAATCTCACAGGTGCCGTTCAGCAACCAACGTGTAGGTCTCACTGCTCCGGCTGCGGATGCCACATTGTGTCCTGTGCCTGGAAGAGGAGATCCCTCCAAGGTGGAGCTTGCAAAAGCCGCATCAGCTCCAGAAACAGGCTTGATTGCATTTGGTCACACCAAACTGGCCCACTGTTTTCCTGATCCTGCTTGATCTTGCACATTTCAACATCTGATGTAGTACGCAGATAGAGGGAAATGTATACTTGTGTTTTCCCGCCGGCCATTTGTGAGCCAGAGCATCCATTCCCAACTGAACCTGATTCAGTGAGTGGTCTCCTGAAATGCAAAAAGATCAACTTCCACTCTCCCAAACATCTCCCATATCTTGTGAAAATATTGTGGATAAAGTCTCCATTCCCCCTGGAGAAATCCCTGATGTTAGAGAGCATCTGCTTTGCCGTTCATGCGACCGAGAATGTGCACTAATTGACTTAAGGCATCACAACAGGAGGCAGTGCATCAAATTCAGCATATGACATGACTGAACTCCACCTTGGTGATTTATGTACACAACTACTGATGTGTTGTCCATCTAGACCAACACATGCTTGTTCTAGAGATTATTTATTTCAGAGCCAGAAATACAGACAGTAATTCCAGCAATTTATATATCATGTTATCATCATGCCTGTCCCGGTGCCGAATACAGGACAACCGTCGCACAAGGCTCGCCAGCCTGTATTGGATTCCTCTGTAATGACAAACTTGCATCTAATTACTTGGTCCAGTACTGAAGTGATCTCATGCAAAGTAGGCCCGGCAGTATAACAACACCTGATCAGGACATCAGACTGTACTCCCTAACTTGAGGCTATAAAAGCACGACTATGGAAAAGATATGTTCGTCTGACAAACACAATCTCATTGTGACAGAATCAATCTCCATTCCCAAGAAGATATTCTGCACTGCTAGTTGCTGTGAGCGAGCAGTAAGTCTCTGTGATATTTGCACCTGTGACGGCACCTTAAACTACGTGGATGATGGGCTGATTCTAGCAAACACCCATCATTTTGAGGGTGCGAGCGCCACATCAACACATCTGTAGAATGTGTAAAGCACCAGAGACAACCCAAAAAGGAGGACCTTGAACTGATAAGAAATCCCCTCGAAAGCAAATTATCAAGAATAGCATATGATGAGGGGAAATCCGTACATGAATGTATGCCTATTTTAGGTTCATGGGAGTGCAAACAAGAGAGAATTTGTTTCTGGGTGATCGTTCTGAATAGAAACCAGATGAGGGCCCATTTGAAAAGTTGCAAATCTAAAATCGGCCAAATGCTGCTGGCTTTCTTAGTTTTGAACTAGATAATATCAGCTGTAAAAACATCTCTGTGCAATGCATGGGAGAATGATCTCTATTGCGTCTCCTGCGAGGAGATTTTGTACCTCGGAGTGCAGAATGGGCATGTCCTACACCGAAACCATAGAGGAAAGATTGCTGTTAAAGATGGCCGCATCACGAACTGAAGTGTGTAACCATTTGCTACCATTTCGAGAAACTACTCGGAGATGCCTAGATGCACATGTAATGAACAAGTGGGCGCAGAGGTTAGTGCATAGATAGCTGCCGCTTATCTGGCAGAAGCTATTTAGTAAAGAGAGTGGGTTTGTAACAGATTTCTCAAAGCGTGTAACACATTTGTGCACAGCACTAATAGTGTAAAGGCTCAAATGAGCTAAACATAGCCAACGATTGCCTGGGGGAGTGATTAGTCTAGAGGCTTAGATAAGAGCGCCGAATGGGTCACGATTGTTTCATGACACTTCCAAAGCTGAGGAAGCTGAAAAAGGTGGTGGTTCCAGAAATGCAGGTGCAAGTAGATGTGCACCCCATTTCTGAAGAGCTCGAAATGCACCTCAAGGAAAAAATGGGACCAGCCACTGCAAAGTGGTCAGTTGCCACCCAATGTTTAGATCCCATTCATTGAGTCAAGAGTGCTTTGTTTCGCATGGTGACGACCAGGCTAAACCAGCTTCTCGCTCATCTATGAGAATGCATACCTGCTCAGCATCGGATTAAGAAATGTGCTCGTCTGCCTCTTAACGAGAGGCAAGCAGCTACATCCTCAGCCTCACCCTCAGAGACATTGCAAATGGCTGTCATCTATGTAACTGCAAAATTAGATAACCGCTGAATAGGATCATCACTACCACAATCTGCAGGCAAAGACACTGGAAGGGAGTGTAGGAGAACTGTGAGCATGTGCTGGTAGAAAAATTCTGAAAATATGCTGCGCTCTGAATCCAAGTCCCCACGGCAAACTTCATCTGCCAATGGAATTGGCATGATGGTATAGTATTCAGAGTGAGAAGGGACTCTCAGGAGTGATCCCTCTGCCTTATGTCACTTTGTATTGGTTGGTGTATGCCTACATTTTCTTGTTTTAGATTTTGTTTTCAGAACAAAATTTTATGTCAAGAAGAACATACGCTTTCAATGTTTGAGATGCCCAAATGGTCTCCACAACAAATCATTGGTCAGGAAATTAGCAAAAATTAAACAAATGCAATCCTGAGACCTTCTTCGCCACAATTTGCTAGTTAACTTTTGCTGCAGTGAACTGTTGGGGGAAAAGCGGGAAACAAGGAAATTCAGGGAAAGTCAGGCCAACTGTAGCTATTCTGAAGACCTTAAAGACAAAGATAATCCCTATTTCTCTTTGAGTTGAAAAGCCATTGCTGTCTCAGAAAAAAACATAAAAGACAGAATAAAGTGTCAGGTAGAATATGGAATGTTTGATTCAGAGAGGTTCATGATATGAGTTGCATAGTGATTCTCCAGAAAAGTGTCTTTGAAGTTGTGGTGATAAACACAATAGAGAATGCATCTCTACCACAGTTAAGTATGAAGGTAAAGGTCATGGTGTACGGAGCCTTTTCATCTGCTGGTACTGGTGAGCTGCTTCATTGTGAAAAATCAATTAATGCTTTGGAGTACAGGAGAATATTGCAGAAAGGCTTGCTTCACACAATTAAAAAGATGTTTTCATTGCTCCTGCCTAAAGTGCAAAGACCACCAAGAAGTGGCTTGAGAAGTTTTTGGTCTAGTCAGTGTCCAGATTTGACCATATAGAGAATATTTGGTCTCACATTAAACAAACTAACTGGGAAACATTTTTCAAGTACTCATCAACTGTTTGAAGCTGTTCACAAGTTTACCCATAAGTCTTAAACATTTATAAAAAAAAATCAAAGAGAAAACTATCCCATACTAAGTTACTTTATCTATTGATTAATTCTTGCTAATTCCCAGCCTGAATCGGGCGAGGGAGGAGTGTGATGAGAAAGAGGGTGTGGCCAGTCCGTGATGTGCACGGCCGGCGCTGAATCAGCTGATAAGAGGGAGAGCAAGATAAAGGGGAGCGTTTGAGAGAGAGACGCACGTGGGCAGGCTGCATGTGTGTCTGTGTTAGCTTATGTTGTTTTAAGTTCATTTATATAGTTAAATTTATGTTGACTGTTCAGCCGGTTCATGCCTCCTCCTTGTCCACATTTACCTGTTACATGCATTGACGGTCATGTTATCCCATGTTATAATTGACCCCGCTATCCAGTGGTACTGACAAAAAAGTGGTTAAACTAAAACCCATTACATTATAACAACATTACATTTACATACATTACATAGTTTTTTTTTTATCCTCTATTTGGAATTATACCGTTTATAATTCATATATGGTTTTATATATGGTGCCAAAAAAAGTTCAAATTAATTCACAAATTCAATTTATTTGAGATAACATGTCAACAAACATGACAGAGTGGCTCTTGGAACCATTTGCAAAGACAAAAAAAAAAAGTACTTGGAGAGGAAGAGACGCTGGAGTGGAACAAAACTATAAAGCTAAGTATAGTAACACTACAAGGACTGAACAAAACAGGAGGGTATTTATAAAAACAATGACTGATGATGGAACTGAGGACAGGTGAGGAGGATAAGAAACAGCTGTAAGTGATGAGGGCAGTGCACTATGGGAGATGTAGTCCGGGAGAAAACTTCAAAATAAAAGTCCTAGGGAAAACATTAGGGAGACCGACTGTGTCAGGTAGTGGATAGGGAGATGTGGGCAGATGTGGGTGATAGTTATATAGGTATTGTTCTATTTAGTATTGTCACGGTACCAAAATTTCTGTAGTCGGTACCAATACCAGTGAAATTTCACGGTACTCGATACCATTTTCGGTACCAAAGCAAAACACAAAAACAGGTTACTAAACAACACTGTTTTAATAACAAAGTCTACAAAACATTAGCAGCAGAACTAAGAACAAAAATATGCCATTGAGCAACACTTTAATTTAAATATATTATTTTTGAATCATAACAAAACACTTATATAAGATTTTTGAACACTTATATAATATTTGCTTCAACTTTTGCAACTTTTAATTTAAGTTTTTACCAAGTTCTAAATCCTAAATAAACAAGCTTACAATAGAATGAATGAAAAATTATTTCCAAACTAATGTGCAAAGTGCTCTCGTATTAATAAAGCTGCATATTGCCATTTTTCTTCACAATAAGAAATGCACAGTGACATTTATTGTGATTAAATAAGTCGCGAGCAATCACGTTCTAATCGAGCTGCATTAAGCGTCCGCACTCGAGGGGTGAGCGTCCCCGAGGCGTAGTCTCTCTCAGCCGGGTGAAGTTTCAATCTCTCCCCCTTAGATCGGGACATTCGCGCAACTCGTAGAAGAGGCACCGACCACACAGAGAAATGCCAGTTTCTGAGTTTATAGTTATTAACATGACCTGCTTCTGTATTATTCGAACTTTAGTAAAGCTATAACACATTAAATATAACTGCATTTGTAACGCTGGGATGTTTCTTTATAGAGCTTCGCCTCCGCTTATTCCAAAACGAGACTTCTTCTGAATTTATTATTATTTTTTTTTAATAATTCCCTAATACTTTGGGATCTACATAAAATGAAGCTGTGAAAGTTTAGAGTGCATCTGGACTGTAATCTGTGTAATTATTCTCCTCCGTCAGGCGTGAACTGCAGTGCTGCTCTCGCGCGTCATTACAATTTTACGTTAAATGAGATCAAACGACTATTCGACAATGAAAATTTATCTCGTACTCTTTTTATTTTCGACGCTGTCGATAATGTCGACTAATCGTTTCAGCCCTAATGCAAATTATAATATGCTTTTAAACTAACCTGCTTTATTTGCTTGAATTAATCCGGGTGTCAGTCTTTATTAAGTTTGATGTGTTTCCTCCTTTCGTCAGAAAATTGTGAAAGCAGCCTTTACAAATTTGCTGATCTATGATGTTTCCTTTTCATCAGCCTCAAATCCAAAGAATTTCCAAACCTGGCTTTTTCCACTTTTCATTTCGACAAGATTCAGTTGAGACTCCGCAGCAGTTGTGCTTGTTGTCATCTTTTGCTTGTTGTGAGCGTTCAAAAGTTCCCGACTCTGCATGGGTACCGGGTAGACCCGGTACTCTGGTACCATCAGAAATTCTGGTATCGTAAAAATGTTTTTGTCTGAGTACCAACTTGGTACCGGGGTACCAGTATTTTTGACAACACTAGTTCTATTCCCGAAAGAATCATTCTCATGAGCCGGTTCTTTTGAATCTAAAGCTTAAAATATACAGCTCTTCCGGTATAGTCAGATTACTGAAATAATTTTTCTATGGAGCCTGTTCTTCTGAATCTACAGCCCAAAACAAATGGCGCTTCTGGGTTAGTTTGATTCCTGAAAAGATAATTAGAATGAGCCATTTCTTCTGAATCTAAAGATCAAAACACACAGCATTTTTGGTATAGTTCGATTCTCAAAGAATCAATACTTTTGACAGTATTCTTAGTGAAGTTCTTATGTTTCTCATTTGCAAGTCGCTTTGAAAAAAACGTTAAATGACTACATGTAAATGTAAAAGTGTTTACATGACATTCAACTTACCTGGTATTCATGACAAATGCTGGACTGAATGTGTCCACCTCACAGAAAATGTTAAATCTCCAGTTATATGCCTACAATAATAATAATAATCATCATAATGTTTATTTTAAACACTGTCTTCCATATATTTGTTATAAAAACTATTGCTATGTTGCTACTGTTGCTACATTAAGCCCTGTCAAAATATTTTAAGAAACACGAATTTGCTATAAAACATATATATAAATATTCATACGCACCAGCAGTCTGTGAAGAGTGACTGTCTGTCTGAATTACAGTCAGCTTTGATGGAATAACTGGAATAACTGGTTTAGTTTACAAGGTGAACTAAGTTCCTCCCAACCAAACGTGTCTTACGTAAAACCTGAATACTTAAATTAGATTTTAGTGAGTGTGCATAACATCAGGATGCAGTTTTTTACCTTTTTGCTTTATTGATCCCTTTTGGAAATTTTTCCATTGTGATTTACCATGCTGAATCTGCCTCATTTACATTCCAAAGTTTACAAATATGAACCTTATAATTCCTCCCAGAATACTGTACTATAGCAAATACAATGGTGGTAACTTGGTATTAGCCATCAAATTGTATTCATAATATATATATATATATATATATATATATATATATATATATATATATATATATATATATATATATATTAAATCGAAATCAAAAATCTGAAAGAGTCTTACATTTTTTTTAAATGATATCACATATACATTTCTTATTACGTATTTTATCTATATTAAAGCAGTAACAGTGTAAATACAGTAAATGTGTTTTGAGTACACAGGCACCAATTTCTTATTCATTACAGCTTTAAGGTGGGAAATTCAGTAAGAGGAGGATGATTTATAATTCAGACAAATAATCATTCTTAAGTGAAAAGCAAATCCCTTTACATTATTTTCATATCAGGCTACTTCAGCAAATTGGTCATATGACAGCTTTATAGATGCAGAAGACTGACCTAAAATGCACTTACAGAATGGTTGAGATAAAGTGATTCAATGCCTGTTATACTGTATAGTCTTCTCATCTGATAATTATCTGCTTCAATTTGAGTAATCAAACACTTCATCTCACATTCAACGAACAGTTAGAGGGAACACTGCTCCCAGTGTCTGGTTCCTCTCAAGGTTTTCCCCTCTCCACTAAATATCTAATTAAGTTTATTCCTTGCCACAGTCATTTTTACTTGCTCAGTCTTAAAGGCATTAGGCATGATTTCTAAAAAGCTGTTTGTTCACTGAAGGTTTAGTGTGTGTATATAACCATTCAGGGTGTGTTCAGTGTAAACAGGATTGTTTTCATTTCTGTGGTTAGGTAATGTACTGTTCTGTATAGTTTCTCTTTCACTGTCACGTGTTTATCAGTAATCAGATCGACAGTGTTTTTTTTCCCATAATCACAAAGTTATTATTTCCTTCTTAAGCTCCACTCATGTTCTTTATCGAATGCAAGATAATTATAATAGCTATGTCCATATACAGTGCATCTGGAAAGTATTCACAGCGCTTCAATTTTTCCACATTTTGTTATGTTACAGCCTTATCCCAAAATGGATTAAATTCATTATTTTCCAAAAAATTCTACAGACAATACCCCATAATTACAACATGAAAGAAGTTTGTTTGAAATCTTTGCAAATGTATTAAAAATAAAAAAAAAATCACATGTACATGATTGTGGTGATGCAATCAATTATTATAGTGATTAGGGGTGGATACGGCACGTTCAATGGATATAAAAGGAGATGAGGTTGACATCTCACTAAGCGCGTCTTTCTGGGTCCTGGGAGTGACGTCATTTCTGGTGCGCCGTGTTTATGTCCAGGAGGTAAAAGCTACTGGTGGCAGTCTCATTATGAAAGTTTTGTGAGGGAGGGTAATTTGAGATTTATTTGATTTACAGTGTGTGGCTGGGGAGTACTTTAGACACGTTGAACAAATATTTGTCAATGTGAGGCCATAATTAGCACGTCATCAAGTGCACTGGGCGGCGCGAGTTACCATACGCAGGTATGTTACACTTATTTTAATGTTGGGTTCACGAGACCGTGATTTCTTGAATTGAAATGTTGTGTATTATATTTTAATAGTGACACGGGGCCAGGAGGTGTTGCAGCAGGCTTTGTGGGCGCTGTTAGGCTTTATGCGACCCATTGCTGGTCCTGTGAATTAGGATTACCTGCATTCGGTAGTCATTATTCGAACTGGGGCGCTTCTGAACGGAGTTGTATTCTCCTCTGCAAGCTGTCTACGAACATTCCTTTGCCTTTTATTGGAACTATGCATCCATTGTCGATCTGTACATTTATTCGAAATGTTTGACGATCTCATTTCAGCGAAAGAGGGTCTCCTTGACGACCGGAACAATAGCGAGTTCACAGCTTGTGGTGACTCATCAAAATTTAGTCTTTTCCAGAATTGACATTAAGATTTGAGTACAGTGGTGAGAAGCTACTGGTTTTGTCACTACTACTGTGTTTCATTGCGAATACTATGTTTTTTTGGATTTTGTTTGTAAATGTGTTCTGAGTAGTCTGTTGTATTGTAGTCTGAGATTACATATTTATAGGACAGCGCTGGGCTGACAGAGTTAACCAGTATCAGCCAGCGAACAATTGTAACATTGTGACAAACTGATTCCTTCTGGCAGCATGTGATAAGTGTTTAATTGACAGACCATTATGTGTAATGTGTATTTGTGTGTTTGTTTGTATCTCATACTGTTTTTCTCTTCCATTCAGAATTGGGGTTCCAGTATTAGCCAAGAGTCCTCTGTGTGTGGTGGTGGTTTAACTATCGGTCTGCAGTGTTCACTGCGGGTGATTTGGTGTTGTGTGGTGAGAGCACGAGTAATTACTGTGTTTCTTGGATAGGCAAGATGAATCCCCCAATTCTGAAGTGGTAAAGTGTGTGTGCGTGCGTGTCTGTGTAACATGCTCCATGATTGATGCGTTCCTTTTAATGTTTGTATATTAAAAGATACCAGTTTTGCATTTTATTGTATGTATTGAGGAATAAAATCTGAAGCACTTATCCTTGTCTGATACCTGACTCTGTGTGTTTTGCAATTGATGTATCTGTGGGTCCCCGGCCAATTTCCGGGGTGGCGTAATCGGTTTAGTGCCATAACTGGCATTGTAGTAAACTCTTGATCGCATACTGCCACATAAGTATTCACAGCCTTTGCTAAATACTTTGTTGAAGCACCTTTGGCACCAATTACAGCCTGAAGTCTTTTTGAGTATGATGCTACAAGCTTGGCACACCTATTTTTGGGCAGTTTCTCTCATTCTTCTTTGCAGGACCTCTCAAGCTCCATCAGGTTGGATGGGGAGCGTCGGTTCACAGCCATTTTTAGATCTCTCCAGTGATGTTCAATCGGGTTAAAGTCTGGGCTGTGGCTGGGACACTCAAGGACATTCACAGAGTTGTCCCGTAGCCACTCCTTTGTTATCTTGGCTGTGTGCTTAGGGTCGTTGTCCTGTTGGAAGATGAACCATCACCCCAGTCTGAGGCCCAGAGCGCTCTGGAGCAGGTTTTCATCAAGGATGTCTCTGTACATTGCTGCATTCATCTTTCCCTCGATCCTGACTAGTCTCCCAGTTCCTGCCACTGAAAAACATCCCCACAGCATGATGCTGCCACCACCATGCTTCACTATAGGGATGGGATTGACCAGGTGATGAGAGGTGCCTAGTTTCTGTCGAGTTATCCAGGGAATTTTACACATCAGCATCTGCCTCTAACTTGAAAATGAGCATCAGTCATTCAAAAGGACACACGGAATAACTCCAAATGGACTTTCCACAACTTGTATTCATTTATCAAAAGATTCCATAACAGATTGAACAGTAGTTAGATTCAAAGTTCAGATTGTCCAATTAAACTCTGTCTGGATTTGTGTACCACTGAACTGAATTGAAACAATCACATCAGTTTGTTCATTTAGCTTCCTTCATGAATTTGCTTGTTAAGTTGCTTTCTTAACCACTTAGATGAATCTTTCTTACTTGTTAGCTCTTCTTAGCTTTTGTTGGATTTTATTAGCTTTTGTTAGATTTTGTTACATTTTGATAGGTTGATAACCTTAAAGGAACAAAAAATAAACAATAGCATTACTATTAACATTTACTTAAATATAGACAAAATACTATGTGAATAAAATGTTCTTATGCACAACTGTCTCAACATTCACTTATTTCTAAGTCTAAACATAATAAGCATAATATTTTTAAGTTAACAAACTGAAACAATTTGTACTCACAGTTCACCGTTACTTAGTGTAAACACACACATGAACAATATGTACATTGCCTCCAAACGCTAATGTTTCACAATATGAGTCAATTCATTTCTAAATAGTCCATGATTGTTTTCAAATAGCACAGATTAGAGAGATAATCAACCCTTTCCCGACTAGAGAGTGTTTGATCCTACCATCAGCGTCCCTGGGATGACCGTTCGCTGGTTGCGCTTTCCCCTTCTTTCTGCGTTTCACTCACATCAGTCTTTAAGCCTGAATGCTTCTCCACACAGAAGACACTTGTGCCACTGGATATTGATGTCTTATCCCTCTTTCTGCACTCAGTTTTCTCTGCTCACATCCACTAACAGCTTTTACTTCCGTAAACTCTCCGCTGTTTCCGTTGCTTTCCGTTACTTCTCTCTACGTCACATTAAGTGCAATTCTTTTTTTCTTTTTTTTTTTCTTAAAACTGCGTTTTACTTCACACCTCCCACTTGAGCTCCTTGTTCTTGAACCCAAGGAGGTCACATCATAATTATTTTTCCTCATGCTCTCTTGGTTGCTCCTCAACAGGAATTAACACGACTAACCGCCTAACATCTCTGTGAAGGATGGTTGAAGGGATTCTATTGCTCAATTCTTTGGTGCCTCCTTTTGCACTCACTTGACTACACTTTGAGCTTAGGACTGGGTAGTTTGAGAAGACTCTTACATCCACATCTCTGACAATGCCCTTGGGATCAGCATTTGCCTTGACTACTCTGCCCAGTTTGTACTGACTCCTTTGTGCGTTTTGGTCAGCCACCCAGACCACATCTCCCACATCAACGTTCCGATCCTTCGTGTGTCATTTACTTCTTACAAATAAGTTTGGTCCTGCTAACTGACTCCACTTCTTACAGAATTTGTTGACTTCTCCTTGGACGACCCGTAGTCTTTTGTAGGGATAGCCCATGAAATCTAAGTCACCAGGTTCTCCTCTCAGTCCTGTCCTTCCCAGTTGGAGAGAGTTTGGGGTAACGTATTCTATACACTCCTCTCGACTCTGAATCCTTGCATGTATAGGTCTCTTGTTTGCCAGGTTAGCTGCCTTGTAGAGGAAGGTTTGGAATTCTCCCCACGTGAAGATACCCTCGCCTCCAAGGTTGTGAAGAGCTCGTTTCACTACACGGACAGCGGCCTCTGCTGCTCCGTTTCTGTGAGGAGAGCTTGCAGGATGGATTTTCCAAGACCATTCGGTGCCATTTTTAGCAGCTTCTTGTTCCAGCTCTGATTTCCCTACTTTGTTCAGGAATTCATAGAGTTCTGCCAGGGCTGGTTTAGCTCCTACGAAGTTTGAGCCAGAGTCTGACCACAACTTTCTGGGATGCCCCCTCAAAGCCGTGAACCTTTTGTAGGCTAATAGAAATCCTTCAGATGACTGGTCACTAACAACATCTGCGTGAATAACTCTTGAGGCCATGCAGCATTACACAATTCCCCAGACCTTGAGTCGCACTCTTTTCCTGACTTCGTCCTTCACCTCGTAGGGACCGAACAGATCTAAGGTTGTAAACTCAAAGGGCGCAGCTGGTCTTGTCCTTTCGGGCGGGAGGTCGCCCATGATCTGTCGACATTTCCTTGCTCTTGCCTTTCTACAGATCACACAGCTGTCTACTACTTTCTTGATTAGTCTCCGTCCCTTCATTATCCATTCTCATTTCATTGTCCTAAGGAGAGTCCCGGCGATCTCTTCATGGTTTGCGTTATGCGCCTCATGAGCCAGTAGTGTGGATATCCTTGCCTCATAGGGTAGTATTGGGACTGCAATCCCATCTTTGCTGAAGATTTGGACTCTTCCACCACACACTAGAAGTCCTGAGTCCTCTTCTTTGTCCACAGCCAGTCGACTAAGCATTGTGTCTGGAAAGGCCACATTCCCCTGAGCTGCGATAAATAGTCCCTTTAGGGCATCTTCTTGCTCCTTTACTGTCAACACAGTTTGTCTGATCTCATTACTTGATGTTAGTCCCTCTTGCTTCATACTCCCGCTCCTTATCTCAAGCCACTTCCTCACACCTCGCCATACCCAGCCAATGACTCTGACCAGCCTGGTTAAACTGCTGAATCTTTCCACATCAACTAGATTCTTGGTAACCAGGTTACTCTGCACTCCCACTGGAGAGGGCTTCTCGAGTTTCACTCCTTCCTTCACATGGACTCCTGGGTTAGAGACGATGTCAGCAAGGTCATTCTCGCTCCTTGGACTTACTCCTTCAGGGTCCGCCCCTTCCTTCTTGCTAAGGCCTTTCCTCATTTGAGCTCTTGTCAGCACTGCCGAGAAAGCCTTCCTTTGGAACTTGTTGATGTTCTCTCTGGCGTCGGCTGCGATTTCACCAGCCGATTTCTTGGGCCATTCCTCCACTGAACTTCTGAGGAACTGTGGCCCCTTCTGCCATACATAATCTTTGTCAAGATCTTCAGGAGCACCTCCTCTTGTAATAATGTCTGCAATGTTGATATTCCCTGGAATCCACCACCAGTCGCTGACTGCTCCTGTCTTCTGTATTTCTCCGATCCTATTTGCGAAGGTGGTTTTGTATCCATAATTGTCACGTTGGATGGCTCCCAATACTGTCTGACTATCCGCAAAGTGGAACCACCACTCAACCTCAGTTCTCCCGTGCCTCTCAAAGTATCCTCTGAGGCGTGTAGCGAAGACTGCGCCACAGATCTCAGCTTTCACAGCGTCTCCCTTTTGTTCCAGTGGAGTCAACTTAGTTTTGGATTCGACTAGTCTAACATCCACTCCTTGACTCATGTCCCATGTGAGATACAGCACAGCTCTGTAGGTTCTGTCACTTCCATCTGAGAACATGACTCCCCACAGTTTTCCTATCCAACCAGCTGGTGTGAGGCTTCTGTGGAACTTGACTTTATGGAGTCGTACATATTCCTCAAACAACCTGATGGCTTCCTCCAGAAGGCTCTCAGAGAGCGCCTTGTCCCATGTCTGCCAGGTCAAACTCCTACCTCCTGCCTCTTGGAACGCTTTTCTGACGAGAATTGCCCCTTTCTGTTTTGCTGGCGTGATGAGACCAATTGGGTCCTAGAGTCCAGCTACTTGACTTAGTAGATGTCTCCTGGTCAAAGTGTTTGGTGTTTTCGACCTCACCTCCCTCTCAAGGAGATCCTCCTCTGTTCTCATCTTTTTCCTTTTCGAGAAGTTGATCGAGGTCATGGCATAAAGCTTATCCTCCTCTGCTAAGTAACCTATGCCAAGCGCTTTGCCATCTTCTTCCCTCAGTTGGTTCGGGAGTCTGATAGCCTCATCCTCAGGGGTAGGGCCCATTGCCTCACAGGTTTGTTCTTGGGTTTTTGTCCTCCCACTTTGCTCAGACCTGACCCATGGTTTAAGCATAAACCCAACTGCCTTCAGGATCTCTTCGAGTCCACTAATTATCCTGGTCAGTTTCTCCTGGTCATTATATGACGTGAGGAAGTCATCTACGTAGCTATCCTCTTCCAGGACTCTACGCTCCTCTTTTAGATGAGTAAAAGCTGATAATCCAGCCGTTTCACGCATGGCCAGCTGTGCGATACACCCAGCAGTGCGATCCCCGATGTTTACCCTGGTGATAGCATACTCCCCTATCTCCTCTGTTTGTGCATCTCTCCAGAGGAATCTATGGAGGTGTACTACTTGTTCCTCCAACCACACCGAATTATACAAATTCCTAATGTCTCCCAAGGCGGCAAACACTCCTTTCCTAAACCTAAGCAAAACAGCTCTTATAGGGTTCAGCACGTCAGGTCCCTTAAATAGGAGGTCGTTCATGCTCAGTCCTTTAAACTTCTGGCTACTGTTCCATACGAGACGTACCGGAGTGGTGACTAAATGTGGGTTTGGTGCTACCAGATGACTTACGTACCAGACTGGGCTGTTCCACCGGTCAATGGCTTCTTTGGTGAGCTTTATTGCGGCACCCCTCTTCACCATATCATGGACTTGAGCTGCACAGACACTTTGCCACTCAGGCACTCTTCTGAGTTGCTTCTCTGTTCTTAGGAAGGTTGCCTCCACTCCACTCCTGTTATATGGGAGAGTGGCAGGGTCTTGGATCCAGGGATATTTTGCATCCCAATGGGGAGACTTGCTGTGAGAATCCGCCTGTACATAGGTGAGACCCCTTCTTATGATCTCGAGTTCTTTCTCCTCTGCTAGGGTCATCTCCTTTCCTTCAGGCTGACAGTTCCCACAGCGAAAACCTCCACATTTCGGTTCACAGGCAGCTCCAATACTATCCCACCTCCACCACCTAAGGAATTCTCGGTCGCCTGCAAGTGAGTTTTTAGTTTCAGCGCTGACTAATTTGCTTCTCTGGGGTCCCTCAGAGGTATAGATTCAACCTTCCCGAGGACTTCCTCATACCTGACTGCAGCTGTTCTCATTGACCGGGCGAAGTGTGTCTTTGACTCGTACGCCATCATATCCACAGCTTCAAACAGATCTGTATGAGCTCCACCTACCATCTTTCCCAATGGGCTGTCCCACAAGACGAGATCTCCTACAATCCTTACTCTTTGCGGAGCAAGCCTTCCTTCCCGGTGACTGAGGAGAAGTTAAATTTTTTCAGGTCTCTTCAGTTCTGCTAGGACCACCTCTGGGAAGAATTCCTTCAGTTGCTCTGGGCTCACACCTTTGTGCAGTTTAGCGATCTCCTCTAGTCCATAACAGACCAATTGGTGGGCCTATTCCGTACCCTTGGGGGTCTTAACTCTGATTCTGAGAAGGTATCTCTTGGTGCTAACTCGAATGGCCATCTTTCCAACTCCGTGAACTACTAGAGTGATCTCCTCACCTCTCAGCTTGAGCCTGTCAGCAGCTTCATGGGTAATGTAGTTTGTGCCCGATGCCAAATCGACCAGAGTCCCAATCTTCTGCCCTGCATTTGCCGTTACCTCATCATGATGACAGGTAGTTCTTGCAATCCACCTTCCTCCAACAGTCCCAGCTGGTTCTTACTGGATTTTCCTATTTTGGCTCTGTTGGTAAATGCTTTTCTGCATTTTTCTGCTAAATTTGGAGAAAGCTCAGATAGGAATTCCTCTTGCTCTACTGTTAATCTACCACCTTTCTTACTTTCTCTGGTGGTAATCTTGCTCTCATGCTCAGGCTTGAGCTCTACCTTTGGGTAGAGAAGGTAGTGGTGGTCTGCTGAGACTCCTCCTCTGCAATCGTTGTTCCTGCAGAGGTATGTGTCCCTGCACCTGCTTCTGTCCACATGGTATCCCAGGCACCTTATGCATACTCCCAGCTTTCTCACGACTGCCTTTTTCTCAATCAGTTTCAGCTCTTTGAACTTTTTGCATTAGAAAATCTTGCCTCCGTGCTTCTCAGCCCTGCACACAATGCATGCGCCCTCAGATGAGACTCCCTTTGTTGCCTTGGTAAAAGCATGACTTCTCTCGAACTTCCTCTCTGGTCTTTCTACTTTCTCTGTGACTTTGAGCTGCTCGAGTTTTTCTAGTATCTCTTCCTCTCTTTTCAGGAATTTTAGGAGTGTATCGAAGTGGTTCTCTGATGTGATGCCACTTCTTGGATCTGTTATCAGGACTAGCCAATCCCTCTTTATGAACTCAGGTAACTTACTCTCTATGGACTTAACTACAAGTGGGTTCTTTATCGCTCCAGTGTCCCCAAGGTCAGCGAGGTCTGTAAGGGCTTTCTCCACCATCTGGATCAACTCGATCACCTTTCGTGGCTGGTTCCCCCTTACAGCAGGAAATCTTTCCAGTTCCTCGATGATTTCCAAGGCGATTGCGGTTTTATTGCCATATCGATTCGTAAACACTCTAAATATGTCTTCAGCAGTATTGTATGAGGACAGTCTGAGATCTCTTGTAATTTTGTCATCTACACTATCCAGTAGCTGGATTTTTTTGACTTCACCCGACCCGGTTGGCTCTCCTTGTTTCTGAAGGCTTTCCCAATCACTTTTCCAACGATAGAAGTCTCTTTTGTTCCCACTGAACTTTGGTAAACTTGTTGGTTTAATCCTCACTATAGGCCTAGTCTGAACAGCGGGTGCTACTGCATCTAATGATGCCCTCGCGGCTAGCGCGTCCTCCGCGACTCTCCGCGCCCTGGCAAACTCACCTTTTCTTGCTTCAAGTTCATTACTAGTCACTTTCAGCTTCCTTACATGGCTTTCCAAGTCTTTCCTCTCAATCTCAGGGGTCCATTTCTCCCAATCTGATAAAGCTCCTCCTGCTTCCTGGATAAGCCTTGTGAGAAAGTTTATTTGTACTTCATACTCGATGAGTATGTTTGCTACGCGATCGCAGGCTTCCTCCGCCGCGAAGACTGCGGCTGACACCTCATTCTGACCATATCTTGACCAGAGATTATCCTGAACAATCTCCTTGACTTCCTCGAATTTCAAGTCACAAAACTCTGCTGTCCTCCTAAAGTCAGCTTCCTGCTGCACTAAAAGTGCTGCCTCTTTGCCAACATCTTGACCATTTTCCGCCTCAGCCAGCAGCCCAAACTTATAGTCATCGTTGGTCTCAAAGACTTTCCTTGCAATGGATGAGAGCTTCTCAAATTCTTCCTTGAGCTCTACCTCTACCAACCTGTGCACTTCTCTGCAGAGGAAGTTAGCTTGTCTGGAAAAACTGATCTTTGCAGAAGTTCTTTCTTTCTTGAGCTGCCCGATCGGCTTTCCTACCGCATACTCAGCCATTTTTGGATGATCCACTTAACACTTTCTTTGTGTTAACAGTCTTTCCGTGAACTTCACCAAACTCGATCCTCTCATACACTGTATGAGTCCAGCTACTATGCGCTGCCATGAGTGTAAATGTCCACTGCTGCTATGCTGACTGTCAGAAGTGGTTATCAACTGTCGAGTTATCCAGGGAATTTTACACATCAGCATCTGCCTCCAACTCGAAAATGAGCATCAGTCATTCAAAAGGACACACGGAACAACTCCAAATGGACTTTCCACAACTTGTATTCATTTATCAAAAGATTCCATAACAGATTGAACAGTAGTCAGATTCAAAGTTCAGATTGTCCAATTAAACTGTTTCAATTCAGTACTGTGGCTAAATTGGTTGGGAATAAAGCCTCAACAGAACCAGATATTACGTCACAGCTCAAGAGTAATGACTTCATGAATTTCTTTACAGATAAAATTGAATTATGCAATAATCTGTCATAGCACCTCAGAAAACAGTGTTGAATAATTTCCCTCATGTGCAACTTCAATCCTTTGCTATCATAGGTCATGAAGAGCTAACAAAACTTATCGAAACATCAAAAGCCACAACTTGTTTGTTAGATCCTATACCAACTAAGCTCTTAAAAGAGGTATCTCCTGTAATATCAGAACCTCTTCTTAATATCATTAACTCCTCGCTATGCTTAGGACATGTCCCAAGAAACTTTAAAATGGCAATTATCAAACCGCTAATTAAGAAGCCACAACTTGATCCTGGAGAACTTGCTAATTATAGACCGATTTCAAATCTCCCATTTATGTCAAAAATACTAGAAAAGGTAGTATCCTCCCAAATATGTTCATTTCTACAGAGAAATAGTATATATGAAGAATTTCAATCAGGATTTAGGCCTCATCACAGTACAGAGACTGCACTTATCAGAGTTACAAATGACTTGCTCTTATCATCTGATCGCAGCTGCATTTCTCTTCTAGTGCTTTTAGATCTTAATGCTGCATTCGACACGATAGATCACAACATTCTCTTGAATAGGCTGGAGAATTATGTTGGAATTTGTGGAGTGGCATTAGCATGGTTTAGGTCATATTTAACAGACCGCTACCACTTTGTCTATGTAAATGAGGAATTGTCAAACCAAACAAAAGTAAAATATGGAGTGCCACAGGGATCAGTTTTAGGGCCTCTGCTTTTCTCCATGTATATGCTTCCCCTGGGAGATATTATCAGGAATCGTGGAATAAGTTTCCACTGCTATGCTGACGATACACAACTTTATATTTCTTCAAAACCTGATGAGATTTCACAATTCTCAAAATTTGCAGAGTGCATCAATGAAATAAAAGATTGGATGGCCAGAAATTTCCTTCTACTCAATTCTGACAAAACAGAGGTTCTAATTATTGGACCAAAAAACTCTAAAAAAAAAAAAAAATAAGCCACTAAAATATAATTTGACTCTAGATGGATGTACTGTTACATCATCTTCAACAGCGAAGAACTTAGGTGTTATATTTGATACCAATCTGTCCTTTGAAAATCAAATTACAAATGTTTGTAGAACAGCATTCTTCCACCTAAGAAATATTGCTAAATTAAGGCATATGCTCTCGGTTGCTGATGCCGAAAAACTAATTCATGCGTTCATGACCTCAAGACTAGATTATTGTAATGTATTACTGGGAGGATGTCCAGCAAGACCAATAAATAAACTTCAATTGGTTCAAAATGCAGCAGCCAGAGTGCTGACAAGAACCAAGAAATATGATCATATTAGCCCCATTTTATCATCGTTACATTGGCTACCTGTTAAATTCCGTATTGATTTTAAAATTCTGTTAACTACGTACAAAGCTTTGAATGGTCTAGCTCCACAGTACTTAAGTGATCTTCTACCACACTATATTCCAACACGTTCATTAAGATCGCAAAATTCTGGCCTATTAATAGTTCCTAGAATATCAAAATCCACTAAAGGAGGAAGATCCTTTTCATTTTGGCTCCTAAACTATGGAATAGTCTCCCAAACACTGTTCGAGATGCAGACACACTCTCTCAGTTTAAGTCTAGACTAAAGACTCATCTATTTAGCCAGGCATACACCTAATTTATCCTCCAACCCACAATTAGGCTGCTTTAGTTGGGTCTGCCGGAACCAGAAACCAGAAATATTGAGCATGATCTCTAACTCTGCAATAAATTCAATGGCATCTATGCTTACATCTTTTTATTTGTTTCCCTGTCTCAACCTCGGGACTCCTATACTGAGGTCACCAGAACCGGCTGAATCCAGCACCATTCCTGCTTCATGTTGGACTCCACTGCTACATGTCGCTGAATGATGATGACTAAATGCAGCCGGTGCCAGCCAAACATCACTTCAATCTATTATGACAGACTTCAGAGGATGAAATGATGCCAACTCCAACCTGCATCACCTCGGTCTATTTATGGACTACGATCTTGAAATGAAATGCTTAGACTAACTATTGCCAACAAAAGCCTTCATCAGCCAATTAACAAGGACAATTGCATCTATGTGAACTTCTGCAATTAATCAAGATGGACTTCAAAGACTTTGGTCATTAATCTTACAGTTCAAACACAATCAATGTTTAATCACTGACCCTTAACACTTAGTTTAATAATTTTAAACCATGATTTTACCTATACATAATTAATATTTACATTACATTCATAATGTTAGCCAGAGGGGAACTGGCTCCCACAGTGAGTATGGTTTCTACCAAGGTTATTTTTCTCCATTAATCTACATCTTATGGAGTTTTGTGTTCCTTGCCACAGTCGCCTACAGCTTGCTCACTGGGTTATTAATACAATTATCATTTAATTATTTTTAAACACTATTAAAAATCGTATTTTATCTAAATGTTAAACACGATGATTAATCGACTTGATAGACATTACAGTTTTATCGTCTGTTAATGCTGATATTCTGTAAAGCTGCTTTGAAACGATGTGTGTTGTGAAAGGCGCTATACAAATAAAATTGACTTGACTTGACAATTCAATTCAGTGGTACACAAATCCAGACAATCACATCAGTTTGTTCATTTAGCTTCCTTCATGAATTTGCTTGTTAAGTTGCTTGTTAAGTTGCTTTCTTAACCACTTAGATGAATCTTTCTTACTTGTTAGCTCTTCTTAGCTTTTGTTGGATTTTATTAGCTTTTGTTAGATTTTGTTACATTTTGATAGGTTGATAACCTTAAAGGAACAAAAAATAAACACTAGCATTACTATTAACATTTACTTAAATATAGACAAAATACTATGTGAATAAAATGTTCTTATGCACAACTGTCTCAACATTCACTTATTTCTAAGTCTAAACATAATAAGCATAATATTTTTAAGCATAATAAGCCTAATACACATTAAGTTAACAAACTGAAACAATTTGTGCTCACAGTTCACCGTTACTTAGTGTAAACACACACATGAACAATATGTACATTGCCTCCAAACGCTAATGTTTCACAATATGAGTCGATTCATTTCTAAATAGTCCATGATTGTTTTCAAATAGCACAGATTAGAGAGATAATAAACCCTTTCCCGACTAGAGAGTGTTTGATCCTACCATCAGCGTCCCTGGGATGACCGTTCGCTGGTTGCGCTTTCCCCTTCTTTCCGCGTTTCACTCACATCAGTCTTTAAGCCCGAATGCTTCTCCACACAGAAGACACTTGTGCCACTGGATATTGATGTCTTATCCCTCTTTCTGCACTCAGTTTTCTCTGCTCGCATCCACTAACAGCTTTTACTTCCGTAAACTCTCCGCTGTTTCCGTTGCTTTCCGTCACTTCTCTCTACGTCACATTAAGTGCAATTTATTTTTTATTTTATTTTTTTCCTTAAAACTGCGTTTAACTTCACAGTTTCCTCCAGACATGACCCTTGCCATTCAGGCCAAAGAGTTCAATATTTGTTTCATCAGACCAGAGAATTTAGTTTCTCATGGTCTGAGAGTCCTTCAGGTGCCTTTTGGCAAACTCCAGGCGGGCTGTCATGTGCCTTTTACTGAGGAGTGGCTTCCGTCTGGCCACTCTACCATACAGGCCTGATTGGGGAAGTGCTGCAGAGATTGTTGTTCTTCTGGAAGGTTCTCCTCTTTCCACAGAGAAACGCTGGAGCTCTCTCAGAGTGACCAACGGGTTCTTGGTCACCTCCCTGACTAAGGCCCCCCCCCCCCGCCCCCGATTGCTCAGTTTGGCTAAATAATGAGGAAAATAATGAATTTAATCCATTTTGGAATATGGCCATAACAAAATGTGGAAAAAATTGAAGCGCTGTGAATACTTTCCGGATGCACTGTATATTCAGCTGTATTGAAAAATACAAACAGAAATTAGGAGTAGCATTCATGGTTCTGGTTATCAATATTCAGGTTGATAAAATCATTTCAGACAATTTTTCAGTGTACTCTGGAGAAATGGAAGCAATCTTAATGGCTTTATAGTGGGTTGAGGAAAAATGACCATTGAGGGCTCTTATGTGTTCTGACACAAGTTCATCATTAATAGTATTAAAAACATGTCACATTGAAAGTAGAGCAGATGGTTTGATTGAGATACTTCAAACAATATATAGGATTCAGATGATGGGATTAATTGTAACTTTTTGTTGGGTACCAGCTCATGTAGGGGTAAAAGGAAATGCGCTGGCAGATGAGAGTACAAAAGAAGCCACAAAGAAAAGAGATATAGACATAAATGTAAATATAGAAAGACTGAGATGAATTTAATATAAAATAAAAAAAAATGAAAAACAAAGGGAGGAGGATAGAACAGGAAGTTGGTTTTATAACATTCAAATAAATGTAGGTAAAGGTAGAGTAACAAGGCAAAATAGAAGAAACAATAATCTCTAGATTTAGATATAGTCATACATCACTTAATGGTACTAATAAGGAAACAGGATTCAGGGAAATGTGAAGTTGTTGTCAGGAAGAAACAGCAGAGCAGGTTATGATGATCTTTCTGAGGTATAGTAATGAAAGAAAGATATTGATTTCTAACCTTAAGAATATTAAGATGAGTTTTCATTTGAGAGGCATTCTGGGACAAATTTCATGGGATGAATGTTTTACATTATTTAAGCAATATCTGAATGTGACAGAGTTCAATAAAAGAATATAGGTCAATCAGGAGATAGTGTGCATTTGTTCTAAGAATAACGTAATTTCATCCTGACCCAAACTCCCAACCAGCAGGTGGCGGTAATACACCTTTCACTGGCATAAAAAATGAAGAAGTTCTCTGTCAAATCGTTTGTAATGATGTAATGTATGTCTCCAGATGGTTGGTTCTAATGTTTGTATGTTTTTTTAGTTACATTTAGTTACATTCTGCGGGTGTTTTGGTTTGTATTTTTGCATTTTTCAAATAAAGCCGTTGACTTGCCTCATGTGTTTGGGTCCTGCATTGCTCTCTCGTGACTATGGTTGGGAACTCCATTCCTTATAAAATACCAGAATCTGATGATCTTTGTAACTTTTGGTTCCATTAATGGTTCTCCTATGTGCAATTTTCAAAGCCGGTTCTTTTGAATCTACAGCTCAAAACATACAGCGCTTCTGATATAGTTTGATTCCTGAAAGAATCATTCTAATGAGCCAGTTCTTTTGAATCTACAGCTCAAAACATACAGCGCTTCTCTTATATAGTTTGATTCCTGAAAGAATCATTCTAATGAGCCGGTTCTTTTGAATCTACAGCTCAAAACATACAGCGCTACTGATATAGTTTGATTCCTGAAAGAATCATTCTAATGAGCCGGTTCTTTTGAATCTACAGCCCAAAACATACAGTGCTTCTGGTATATTTTGATTCCTGAAAGAATCATTCTAATGAGCTGATTCTTTTGCATCTACAGCCCAAAAGCGTCGGCCAGAAGGCAACAGTTAAAAATGGTAATGGCTGGGTTAGTGGGGTCCAGGGTGATTTTTCCAGCCTTGTTCCTCACTCTGGAAGTGTACAGTTCTTGAAGGGGGGGCGGCAACCAATAATCCACTCAGCAGTCCGAACAGTCTAAGTGAGGTCAGTAATTGGATAGTGTATGTGTATCTGCTTAAGTGAAACTTGAATTGCCTTGCAGTTAGTTTGATGGGTCCTTGTAGAGGATTGAATGTGAATCCCAGCTTTGCATTGCTATGGGCTTTAGAAACTTCGAGCACAACTTACAGATGAGTCAAATGGAAATGTGCTGGAGTATTTCCATATACTCAGTTCCATGGTACTAACATAATTCTATGACAATAATATTACATTTAAATTTCAATCCAATCCAAATCTTCCTTATTTCATTTGTACTACATTGGGACTGGTTAGTAATTGGATAGTACATACACTATTCAATTACTCGATGGATGTACTGTTACATCATCTTCAACAGTGAAGAATTTAGGTGTTATATTTGATACCAATCTGTCTTTTGAAAATCAAATTACCAATGTTTGTAGAACAGCATTCTTCCACCTAAGAAATATTGCTAAATGCTCGGCACATGCTCTCTGTTGCTGATGCCGAAAAACGAATTCATGCATTCATGACCTCAAGACTAGATTATTGTAATGCATTACTGGGAGGATGTCCAGCAAGATCAATAAATAAACTTCAATTGGTTCAAAATGCAGCAGCCAGAGTGCTAACAAGAACCAAGAAATATGATCATATTAGCCCTATTTTATCATCGTTACATTGGCTACCTGTTAAATTCCGTATTAATTTAAAAATTCTGTGAACTACGTACAAAGCTTTAAATGGTCTAGCTCCGCAGTACTTAAGTGACCTTCTGTCACGCTATATTCCATCACGTTCATTACGATCACAAAATTCTGGGCTGTTAATAGTTCCTAGAATATCAAAATCCACAAAAGGAGGAAGATCCTTTTCATATTTGGCTCTTAAACTATGGAATAGTCTTCCTAACACTGGTCGAGATGCAGACACACTCTCTAAGTTTAAGTCTAGACTAAAGACTCATCTATTTAGCCAGGCATACACCTAATTTATCTTCCAACCCACAATTAGTCTGATTTTGTTAGATCTGCCAGAACCATAAACCAGAAATATTGATCATGATTTATATCTCTGCAATAAATTGAATGGCATCTATGCTTATATTATTTCATTTATTTCCCTGTCTCAACCTCGGGACTCCTATCCTGAGGTCACCAGAACCGGCAGGATCCAACTCCATTTCGGTTTCATGTTGGACTCCATTGCTACATGTCGCTGAATGATGATGACTAAATGCAGCCGGTGCCAGCCAAACATCACTTCAGTCTATTATGCTGGACTTCAGAGGATGAACTGATGCCAACTCTAACCATAAGACATGGGTTACTTCATATGCCATTGTCTGAACCTTGGATTTAGGATGGACCACACCGAACCTCACCGAAATTACCGGCCAGGTTGAACTGCGTTTCACATCACTGATCTCTGCCTGCATCACCTCGGTCTATTAATGGACTACACACTTATAATGGAATACATAGAATGTCAATTAATTGCCAACAAAAGCTTCATCAGCCAACTAACAAGGACAATTGCATCTATGTGAACTTCTGCAATTAATCTAGATGGACTTCAAAGACATTAGTCATTAATCTTACAGTTCAAACACAATCGATGTTTAATCACTGACCCTTAACACTTAGTTTAATAATTTTAAACCATGATTTTACCTATACATAATTAATATTTACATTACATTCATAATGTTAGCCAGAGGGGAACTGGCCCCCACAGTGAGTCTGGTTTAGGGTTAGGGTGGGGTTAGTCAGAGGGGAACTGGCCCTCACAGTGAGTCTGGTTTAGGGTGGGGCTGGTCAGAGGGGAACTGGCCCCCACAGTGAGTCTGGTTTAGGGTGGGGTTAGTCAGAGGGGAACTGGCCCCCACAGTGAGTCTGGTTTCTACCAAGGTTATTTTTCTCCATTAATCCACATCTTATGGAGTTTTGTGTTCCTTGCCACAGTCGCCTACAGCTTGCTCACTGGGGTTATTAATACAATTATTATTTAATTACTTATTTTTAAACACGTTTAACAATCGTATTTTATCTAATTACACAATGATGATTCATCGACTTTATAGACATTACAGTTTTATCGTCTGTTAATGCCTGATCTTCTGTAAAGCTGCTTTGAAATGATGTGTGTTGTGAAAGGCGCTATACAAATAAAGTTGACTTGACTTGACTGGTTAAAGCACATACCTGTCAGGTAACCTTTACGACTGGTGCTACCTCTAACCCAGTATCGCACATCCACAGTCAGATCCTCTGTATCAAATCGACACCTGCAATACATGATGATTTATAATCACATTATATTTTGGTCATATATTAATTTCAACACAGCATAAAAAACCATTTTACTTGGCATTAGGCTTAACAGATAGCTAGCTAGTGCACTAGCTAGCACTGGTGGTAGATATTTGCTGCAAAAACACAGAAGTTGATTATTTCATACACAGTGCAACAGAACATTCTACAAAACAATAGCAACACAATTGGGAAATGAGACACACATTTTGACACTTTCATGTAATTTGAATTAACAAAAATTAGGTGGTTTGACCTTGGTTTTAGCCTGTTCAAGGTGGGAATGTTGCACCATTATTCCAGTGATTCTTCCAGCTTCGACTCCACTCCAACTACATGTAACATGTAGGATATTGCGTGTGAGCATTCATGTAACATGTGGGGAAAGGATCTCCCAGCACCAAGCAAGGGCAAGTGAAGACAAGTGAGGAAATGTATCCATAGAAAAAAATAAGCAATTTAACTTTTTGGGATTCTCAGCATGAGAAGTACGAGGTGTGGCATGTGAGCATGTGAACTGGTTGATATGCATGAGTCTCAGTCAAGCTACGTGAGAGTTGTTATAATTAGTGGAATTTTTTAAAATAATAAACTATTTAATGAAATATGCCATCACATTTGTTGTTGGTTTAGATTTGTTTATTTCAGATATAGTTAGGATCCATTATTGGATTGTAATCATGTCTCTAAAAAGTCTGCAAACACACCTTTGACAAGAATTATACAGTATTACATTTATTTCTGATTTGTTATATCTGCTCTGTAGAAATCTGAAATTATCTCATCATTTGATAACAAATTTCAGAGGGAAGAATTTAATTTCCAAATAATTCTTTTAAAAAATGTTCTTAAAGAATTACTGTAATCGTTACTGGAACCATTAAGGAACCAGAATCGTTCAGTTCCAGAAATGAAGCCGGCAGAGGCAATGGGCTTTTTTTTATTCCGCTCCAGCCCGAAAGGATCTGGTCTCTCAAAGTACCACCCAGCTCAACTACATCATGACCAGCTCCCAGAACAGTTGTGCTTTTGGCATCTACACTGGTCAGTGAGCCCCATGGGTAGTGCTTTGATGAGACTCAGTTAAAACAGCTCTTCTTTCGGGCTTGTACAATCCACTTAGCACTGAAGTGTTAGAGTTTTGTTTGACCCTTTTGGGATCTGGTGGACCATGTCTGCTGTCTTGCAGAAGGGGAGATCCTACTGCAGAGATGGAATGCCAGATCCAAAAACCCCTCTCAATCCGTACCCTGAACCATACAATTCCTCCCAGAATAAAGTACCATAGAAAATACAACGGCGGTAACTTGGTGATAGCCATCAAAATGTATTAATCAAAAAATAATATTAAATCTAAATAAAAAAATCTGAAAGAGTCTTAATTTTTTTTTAAATGATATCACATATACATTTCTTATTACGTATTTTATCTATATTAAAGCAGTAACAGTGTAAATACAGTAAATGTGTTTTGAGTACACAGGCACCAATTTCTTATTCATTACAGCTTTAAGGTGGGAAATTCAGTAAGAGGAGGATGATTTATAATTCAGACAAATAATCATTCTTAAGTGAAAAGCAAATCCCTTTACATTATTTTCATATCAGGCTACTTCAGCAAATTGGTCATATGACAGCTTTATAGATGCAGAAGACTGACCTAAAATGCACTTACAGAATGGTTGAGATAAAGTGATTCAATGCCTGTTATACTGTATAGTCTTCTCATCTGATAATTATCTGCTTCAATTTGAGTAATCAAACACTTCATCTCACATTCAACGAACAGTTAGAGGGAACACTGCTCCCAGTGTCTGGTTCCTCTCAAGGTTTTCCCCCCTCTCCACTAAATATCTAATTAAGTTTATTCCTTGCCACAGTCATTTTTACTTGCTCAGTCTTAAAGGCATTAGGCATGATTTCTAAAAAGCTGTTTGTTCACTGAAGGTTTAGTGTGTGTATATAACCATTCAGGGTGTGTTCAGTGTAAACAGGATTGTTTTCATTTCTGTGGTTAGGTAATGTACTGTTCTGTATAGTTTCTCTTTCACTGTCACGTGTTTATCAGTAATCAGATCGACAGTGTTTTTTTTCCCATAATCACAAAGTTATTATTAGAATGTATGCAGGAACTTTGGACAAATGCAAAAGAGACAACATCAAGAACATTATTTACTTGTGTATATAACCCACCTGTGTTAGTATATCTTAGTATTAGTATTTTTATTATTAGAATTAGTATTATTATTGTTTATATTTTATTTATTTTTTGTTTATTTTAGTTTGTGAATGTTTCAGACATACTTGCATCTATTTAGTTCATGTAAGAAGTTAATTTCATGACTTCTGGTTTGGCCAGCTAGGAGATCATGGCACTTTGAGTTAAGTAGCCCACTATGACTAATTATTAAAAACTTTTACTAAAATTTGATTCAGATTTGTGGGCCTTGAAAATGCCAAAAGGAAAGAATAAGATGTCAGTGTAGCACGAGTTACTCGAAGATGACGGAGACAGCCAGGCTTCCCCCGTTAGCAGCGCCATAGATGATAGAGGAAAACAGCATGCAAATGGGCCTCGATAGGGAACAAACAGATAATGCAAACCATGGCCTCATACTAAAAGAACTGAGGGAGTTTAGGAAAGAAAACGGTCTGCAGCTGAAAGTAATTCCAGACAAAATTAACAAACTAACACGAGAATCGGGTAGGCTGAAGAGAAGATAGAGGCCACTGACACCCGAATACAAGCTACGGAGGAAGCCAAACAGCTGCAAAAACTTCAGATTCCCCTGGACTCTAAACTGAAGGACTTGGAGGGCTGCTCCATATGAGATAATATCAGAATCCATGGAGTTAAAGAGGGAGCCGAGGAGAATTCCTAGAGAATTCCTAGGAGAATAACTGGGGCAGTGGTGGCTCAGTGGTAGAGGCTCAGGGTTACTGACCAGAAGGTCGGGGGTTCAAGCCTCAGCACCACCAAGATGCCACTGTTGGGCCCTTGAGCAAGGCACTTAACTCCAGGTTGCTCCGGGGGGATTGTCCCTGTAATAAGTGCACTGTAAGTCGCTTTGGATAAAAGCGTCTGCCAAATGCATAAATGTAAATGTAATTCTCCATCAATGGTTTCCTATATTAAACACCTGTTGAGGGAAAATTTGGAGCTCTCTGCTTCTTTTGAGGCAGGGAGCACATCCACACTGTGATGCCAAGGCCGCCCTCAGATGCATCGCCAAAATCCATCGTAGCTAAAATGTCAAGCTACAGAATGAAGGAGGATATTTTGAGACTGGCTTGGCAGAAGCGGGGATTTCAACTTCTCGGTAGAAAGGTAAATCTCAATCACGACTACACGCCTGATGTTATGAAAATCGAAGAGAGTATGCGGAAGTGAAAACGGTGTTAAAGGATAAGAAAATCAGACTTCAAACTCGTTCCCGGCCAAGCTAAGATTTTTCTACCAGGAGGAAAAGGTTCTGTATGGTTCCATGGTGGAAGCAACCAGAGACAAAGAGGGGGCTACCAGTGACCGTTATCAAACACCCAGAGTCTCTTCTTGGAAAGATTCAGCTTTTATCATGGCACACGAGCAGGAGATCAGGAAACCTTGGAAGCGCTTTGTTGTAGAAATTTTGATACTCATTGATCAGTAATAGTCATTGCAAGGGAATGCCCCTGTGTCTGAGGAATGCAGAGGGGGAGGATCTGCTTCTGTCAGAGACCTTGGGATAAAAGAGTATAAAAACAAGTCAGCCCTCCCCTTCTCGTCTCACTCATGGCACAGATTAACTCCTGTGTAATGACTGGGTCCTTCTTGCAAGAATAAATAATTTTAAAAGACTGTTTGATTCAGAGTGTCTCTTACGCAGTGATAATGGTTGGTTAATATTCTTTTTTGCCACAACAATTTGGTGTCAGAAGTGGGATTCCTTATTAGTGCTTTCTGGACCTGAGTGCGGACGGTGTTTGGCCACCTGGACTGAGAAGTTCCAGCTCTACCTCGTAAGCTTCAGAGAGAGGGGCCGACTGCATCAGGGCCAGGAGAAACTCCACTGGAATCAAATGAAACCGAACCCGTGGCAACCCAAATATCTCTGGTAAGAGACAACTAAATTATTTTCTTTTGGTATAAAAGTGAGTGAACCATAGTGGCTGAGACTGTTTTTCTGTGGTGCGAGTACAAGACGTTCTCGAGCAGAGACGGAGACCTACGAACAGGTCAAGAGGTTTTCTAAACAGAGACGGAGTTATCGCAAAAGTTGTTTAATTAGGTTAGCTGAAATACTGAGCGCTGGAACGTACTCCAGAGAAAGATTTTGAGCAAACTAATTAACAAAGCACTAGGGAGTGCACCCTTAGCTGATCTTGGGTTAAGAAATCAGATCTGTTGGAGACGTCCGACAGATTATTAGACGCACGTCAAACGGTAAATTCACAGAGGAACAGAAACAGCCAGTATGAGGAAATCTCAAAGCAAGCTTGCCAGATTTGATACACTGGTTTTCTGTCAAATGAGAAAAACTATAGGAGAAAATGTATGCAGGACATAGAGAAAGTATCAAATACCATGATTTCCCCAGGGGAGGGAACACTGAGCTTGACTAGACTGAGAGTGGTGTGAGAATCAGTGGAACAGGGCAGCGAGGCACAAAGAGTTGTGGCTGCGTTCAACATGTGTGTAAAAAATGTGAAAAGATATTGGGCTGTTGGCTTAAGGAAGCAGATAGGAGAGAGCGAAAACAAATGCAGAAAGAATTAGCATGTAGGATTGACAATGTGGAAGAAAATAAAATGTGTGAAAGATATGTTTGTGTGTCAGCACTACCAGAACCGACTAATGAAAAGTATGTTTGTGTTTCCCCACATGCAACGGCGATTGTGCCGGCGCCGCCGGCGTATAATAATCACTATCCCGTGGCGGAGCTGAAAGCCCTGAAACTGAACCACCACCTCGACTGCTCTCCGCCCAGAAGACCAGCACCACGAGCAGCTTCTCCCGACTCGGACAGAGAAGGAGACCTGAATGAACTTTTTTCTGAGACCTGAGATTGCACAAGCAGTGAAAGCAAGTAACATTGAATGGAAGAGCGATTGACCTCCACCCTGGCACACGCTGTATACACGCAGAGGAACAGCTGCTGACAAAGAAAGACGAAGTCAAGGCAAAGGGGGAGAAAGATCTTCAATTGGCAGTTGTGCGACTACAGTCTAATGTCAGTACATCGAAACCACAGCAGAAGTGGGCCAACAAAAAGAAGACAGGCTACAGAAACCAGCGGAAGTGGAATTGCGGCTTGTGTGAGACTGATGACCATGAGTTCAGAGAATGCACGAAATGCAGGCTGTGCAAACAAGAGGGGCACTGGGCTTCAGACTGTCCGGAGAAGAAAAAGGCAGACTGAGGCAGAGCAGCGAGGGAGGGGGCCGGACACAGGTTGCTCGGCAGCCGACTACAAGAAAGGGAAGTGAACATTTTTTAACCACACACACATACAACACACACACACATACACTGATTTACATACTGCTCTCTGCAATGAAGAAAATGCTTGCAAATCTTTCAGTGTGACATCAAATGTTAGTTGATGACAGATATCAAATGTTAGTTGAGGGGACATTAGTAAATGTTTTTTTGGTAGATTCTGGGGCTGGCCATTCTATGATACGACCATGTGACTTGCCACGTGTCCCAAAATTGACAGGTTCAGTGCATGATAGCACTTTGGCCTAGGGCCATTTGATTTCTGAAAAATTCACAGTGCCCTTGGAGTGTGTGACGGAGAAGGGGAGGACATTTAAACATGCGTTTTTGTGTTCACCAGCTTGTCCGGTACCTCAAATGGCCAGAGATTTAATGTGTGAATTGAATTTGAACCTTACGGGGGGTTCCTTTGGAATTAGCATTAAGGAAGAACCACAAATATGTTATTCTAAATTTGAACAGCAGTGGGCATATGAATGGTGTGTGAAAAATTATGATTGGGCAAAAATGATCTTGAAATTGGCAAATGATCGAACAATGTCATTTAACACAGAAAATATGACGCCTGACCAATTGCATTGCACGTCCCATGCCGTAATTGAACGGGAATCACAATATGAGGAGGGGTGGTTTAACGGGGTAGAAAATGAGACTGTGAAATTTGATCAGATTTTCTGGACAGAAAAATTGTGTGCGCTCTCAGCTTGCCTGACAGAAAAACAAATGCAGTTCTATTTGATAGCAGGGAACACTGAGCCACCCTAATCAGCGATCAAGGCCAAAGAGCAGCTGTGAGCAGATTTGTGCCCCTTTGTGAGAGAATGCATGAAAGCAACAAATTGGGCTGAAATAAGTAGCATTTATGTCAAAATGTGATTTTGAGATTGAAGTACAGTATGTGGATTATTTGTTGATCTGTGCATGTGATGAAGCTACCTGTGTGGATGACTCTGTGTCCCTTTTGAAGCACCTAGAGGGGGAGGGACACAAAGTCAGTCTTTCAAAATTGCAGTTTGTGAAACAGGAAATAAAGTTTCTAGGACATGTCATCAGACCAAACAGTAAATCCATCTGTGACAAACATGTACAAGCCATAAAAGATGTGCCAAAACCAATTACGAAAAAACAATTATTGTCATTTTTAGGAATGTGTGCTTATTGTCGTACATTTATTCCTAATTATGCCATTCTTGAACAGCCTTTGCGAGCCCTGATGACAGCGAAAGGGCTGAGGTCATGTGACAAGCTTGTTTGGACAAGAGAAGCCGAAGAGGCATTTGCTAACATTAAAGTGCAAATGGCTCTGGCTCCCACTTTGGGTTTGCCAGATGTAAACAAACCGTTTGTTCAGATGGTTGATGAGAAAAATGGGTTTATGACTTCTGTTCTTTTGCAGACTCATGGAGACAGACTGCGACCTGTGGCATATTTTTAAACCATACTTGATGCAGTAACAGCAGGTCTATCACACTGTTTGAGGGCTGTGGTGGCTGCTGAATTGGCAGTACTGCCATCCAGGGAATATTATATTTATTGTAGATTTTCAGGTTTTCAGACAAATAGACAATACAATAACAGGACAGAACCAAACACAAACACACACACAAAAAAAAAACTCCTTCAGTTGGATTGAAATGTGCAGAAAACCACATCACCAGGCACAGGCAAGGAAGGTCAAAACAGATGTTTGCCTAGTGAGACATTATAAACCAGGTGAGATTGTACAACTTGACCACATGTGATATACATAGGTATCTTTACATTAAAGACAGAGGTCAATGGAAATAACAATAAAATCCTAATAAAAAAACAATTTAAAAAAATGAATAGAAAACATATTAAATAGCTTCATCATTGTTGATTTTGAACAAGTGATTGAAAAGAGGCCTCCAAGAGGCTTCAAATTTCTCTGTATTTCCACAAATACTATATCTGAGTCTTTCCACGTGCAGAGTGGAGGAAAGTTCTGACAACCAAAACTTGAAGAGTGGCTTCGAATTTTTCTTCCACATGCAGAGTATAGATTTTTTGGCAATCATCAAACCAAACTGTATAGGCAGTCGGGTAGCATTATTAAGGCGCAGCAAAGAGGCCGACCAGCAAAGAATGGCAGTCGCAGGATCCAAGGGAAGCTCACAAGCATAAGCTTCAGAAAGAAACTGAAAAACGTCTGACCAGAATTCACCCAGTTTTGTACATGCCCAGAAAAGATGACCAAGAGAGCCCTCCGCAGACTCACACTTATTGCAGAGAGGGGAGATAGTAGGATAGAAAGAATTAAGTTTAACCCTTGAGTAATGTAATCTGTGCAACACCTTATACTGAATAAGTTGGTGCCTGGCATTAATAGAACAGGTGTATATATATTTTTAAGACATTTTTCCCAGTCCTCCTCAGAGAGCTGAACATCTAGTTCCTCTTCCCAAACGTTTTTCAGATGAATAGTGGAAAAATCTAACTGACTTGTGAAGAAGTCAACAAATTTTGTAACTAACTTTGGAGTGTTGGGAACGCAAGTAAGCAATTTATGTAATTCACTATCGGCTGATAATATTTCAAAATTTGGCACAGTGGAACGAACATAATTTCTAATTTGTAGGTATCTAAAGAAATGTGAAGCAGGAAGGTCATATTTCTCTGTTAGTTGAGTGAATGTGGCAAAATTATTGTCAATATATAAATCTCTCAAGGTAAGGATTTCTTTTCTAGCCCAACCTGTGAACACTGGGTCTAATAGTGAAGGTTTAAAGGCATGGTTACGACAGACAGGAGCTAGAAAAGAGGTATTTGGCTATTTAAATGCCTTACCAATCTGAAGCCATATCCTAAGAGAATTATTAATCATAAAATGGGATCCTACTGTGGCTTTAAAAGTCGCTGGGACAGCAAAATGAGGAGAGTGACGAATTTGAGGCACCTTGCTCAATAATAAGCCATGAAGGGATATCAGTTGAGGGACTGTCGGGGTGCGGGTCCTGCCAGTAAGTTAAGGCTCTACAATTGGCAGCCCAGTAGTAATGTTGAAAGTTTGGCAAACCCAAACCCCCCAGCGACCTAGGCTTCCACACATTTATTTTAGATATTCTGTGTGCTTTGAAGCCCCAGACAAAAGGCAGCACAATAGAATCTAAAGTTTTGAAGAACTTTTGGGGTAAATAAATCGGCAAATTCTGGAAAAGATACAAGAATCTGGGTAACGTCACCATCTTAATAGCATTCACACGCCCCATCATTGATAGTGGTAAGGTCCTCCAGCATTTTATATTGTCCTTTTCACTTTTTTGCCAATTTACTGAATAACCGGAGAGTTTACCAAATGTTTCCAACAGATTTAGTAAGGGTGGAATAGACTGTTCAGGGTTGCTTAGATACAGAATAATGTCATCTGCGTAGAGGGAGATATGATGGTTAATTTGGCCTAAATTCAAGGGCGAAATTAAAGGGTTATTTTTAATTGCAAGGGCGAGAGGTTCAATTGCTATTGCAAAAAGCAAAGGCGAGAGAGGGCAGCCCTGTCGAGTGCCTCTGTGTAATTGGAATTGCGATGACTTGTTAAAATTGGTGAGAGCTGAAGCCGAAGGATGGAGATATAACAACTTCACCCAAGAGGCAAATGCATCACCCATATCAAATTCTCTAATCACAGCTAAAATATAATCCCACTCAATTTGGTCAAACGCCTTTTCTGCATCTAAGGCAAGAATTGCAACGCTAGCTTTAGATTCGAATCTGGTGTATAAGATATTCATTAAATGCCTGACATTGAAAAAAGAAAAACGGCCAGGAATAAAACCAGATTGGTCGGGGTGGATAATTTCCACAATGCAGATATTGAATCTGTTAGTTGTACTGCTCATTCAAAGAGTCGGAGTTAGGTATATTAACTGATTTATTGGAATGCCTGTCATGCATTAAGACTTGGTTATACAACAATTATTTACAACTGAATACAAAAAAGACTGAAACTTTGATCATTGCACCAGAACAAAAAGTACCCCAAATCAAACAACACCTCGGTTCGTTGGACTCATCCATCCAGTTAAGCCTAAGAAACCTTGGTGTTCAGTTTGACCAATCAATGTCTCTGGATGGTCATTCTAGACAGTTGGTCAGAAACTGCTTTTATCATTTGAGAAATATCTCTAAACTGAGAACAATACTACCCAAAGCTACCATGGAGTTGATCATTCATGCTTTTATTTCGTCACGTTTAGACTATTGTAATTCTCTTTTTATTTGTTTTAACAAATTCTCTCTTAACCGTCTCCAATTGGTGCAAAACGCAGCAGCCAGGCTATTAACAGGAACAAACAAAAGGACTCACATTACTCCGATCTTATTTATTCTTCACTGGCTTCCAGTAAAATATAGAATTGATTATAAAATATTAGTTTTAACTTTTAGAGCACTTCATGGACAGACCCCTAAATATATTGCGGACATGTTGACCCCTTACTCTTCATTCCGCACTCTTCGTTCCTCAGGTCAAAATCTCCTTGATGATCCCCAAAACCTGACTTAAAACTCAGGGAGACCGCTCTTTTCAGGCAGTTGCTCCCAAACTGTGGAATGCCCTGCCCTTGTCGCTGCATGTGGCTGATTGTCTTGATTCTTTTAAAAAACAGCTGAAGACACTTCTATTCAGTCAAGCTTTCAGTTAACTTAGTTATCATGTATGCTTTGTATAATTGTTTCTTAACTGTTTAAATTGTTATTTTTCTACATGTAAAGCACTTTGTGATTTTTATCTGTGAAAGGTGCTATATAAATAAAGTTTACTTTATACTTAATCTATTAGCCAGAATTTTTGTGAAAATTTTAAGGTCAGAGTTCAAAAGAGATATGGGTCGATAAGATGCTGGGTCAGTTTCTTCTTTACCTTTTTTAAGAATTAGAGAAATATTTGCATCATACAAGGACTGGGGAAGTTTATGTATGTCAAAAGAATGATTAAGCATCCTCAACAGCAAAGGAGAGAGCACCTGTGCAAATCTTTTGTAAAATTCGATCCCGAAACCATCTGGGCCAGGCGTCTTGCCACTGGGGAAAGATTTAAATCGCAGCTAGTATTTCCTCTACCGTTATGTCCGCATTCAAAGCTGCCTGCTCAGAGCAACCCAACTTTGGAAGATGTAATGAATGAAGGAAATCAGCCAAAGCTGAGGGGTCAGAACAACCCCTAGATTTGTATAATTTTTCGTAAAATTCTTTAAATGTATCATTGATTTCACCGGGAATTGTTAGAACGACACCATTTTTGTTCTTGATTTTATGAATTGCTCTAGAGGCTTGTAGCCCCCTCAGCTGACGAGAAAGCAATTTGTCTGGTTTGTCCCCAAGTTCAAACTGTTTTTGCTTCACTTTTAGCAACATATTATTAACTTGGTACGAAAGAATAGAGTTATATTCCAATTTAAGTGCTGTAATTTCGTTAAGCACTTCTGAGTCTGCTGAATCTCTGTAAGTGTCCTCCAGCCGAGTAAGACGATTATCAATTTCTGAAAGGCGTTTTACCCTTTGCTTTTTTAGACTGGACTCGTATGAAATAATATGTCCTCTCAAGACAGCCTTTAGGCTTTCCCATAGTGTCGGGTCAGAAACCTCACCCGTGTCATTAAATTTGAGAAACTACGCTAGCAACTCTGTTAATTGTTCACAAAATGTTACATCCGAGAGCAGAGTAGGATTAAAACGCCAGTAATAGCTGGGCTTAATTTCTACGAGATCTAGAGATTGTCACTGCTGAGTAGTCGGAGATGATTCTACTGTGATGCTTCATTGATTTTACACAGGGAATAATTTTAGAGTCTACTAAAAAGAAATCTATCCTGGAGTATGATTTATGAACTTGCGAAAAAAAAGTATACTGCATGTCCGTTGGGTGTTTTAGTCTCCAGATATCAACGAGGTCAAAAGAAGTAATCAGATTGTTAAGAACAGAGGTAGAGTTGGCCAAGGGTATTCCAGTGCGAGAAGGAAATCTATCTAGAGTAGGGTCCAACACCAAGTTAAAATCACCGCCTATTATCAGGTGCGTGTTCAGAGTGTTTGGTAAAAGATTAAAGACTCTGCGAAAAAAAGCAGGGTCATCAAAATTAGGTCTGTACACATTAAGTAGAGTGACATGAATAGAGAAATGTAGGCCAGATACAATTAAATAGCGGCCGTTAGGGTCGCTGATAGTGGATATGTGCTTAAAAGGAGCTGACTTGCGAAACAGAATAGCTATTCCTCTGGTCCTGGATGAGAAGGTAGATTGAAATACATGGGAGATCCAATTGCATCTCAGTCGCCTTTATTCAGAATGCCTAATATGTGTCTCTTGTAAAAATATTATGTCAGCAGGGATGGACTTCAAATAAGAAAAAACTTTAGCTCTCTTAACCTGGTTATTTAATCCCCGGACATTCCAACTAGCAAGAGTGACATTGCCACCTTTAAGTGAAGACCCCTTACTACACGTCATGAACTATAATATCTATTGTAAATGGCAGCTGCAAAATTAATTTGAAGGGATAATAACCACTGAATAACCATTGAAGGAGATGTACAGACACTAAACTCGAGACAACAAACAACAAAAAAAGACAAAACCACCCACCCTCCCCCTTCCATCAGCTTCCCCAAATGAAGCCGGGAAACCTCATATGAACAGCGGAGCTGCAGGGCAGCATAAGGAGTAAGAGGAAAACCTGCCTACCGAAATAACCTAAAAAAGAGAAACCAGGGGACTCCCACGCAGCCTCTGTGCAACTAAATTATCAACAAAAGAATTGCTCTATAAACCTCAACTAGTGTGTAGCACACAACCCTTGTAACACAGAAATATATATATATATATTTTTTTTTTTTTAAACACGGTTTAAACTATATAAATGATATGAAAGAAAGTATGAACATGTACGTGCAGATAAGGCACTAATAATGTGTACAATCTGACCAAATAACATCGCAAGCAGTCTGTACAATGTCTCTCTCTCCTTTTTTTTTTTTTTTGCTTGAAAATACTAACCCCGTACTAAAGGCCGCTGGTAAACAGCAGAAATGATGATTTAAGTCATTCAGCCATGGAAACAGCATTGAAAAACAATCCTACGCAGCAGATCAAGTAGGGTCTTCAACAGTGATGGTGTTAATGAATAATTCAGCATCCGAAACGAGCCAAAGATTTTCTTGTTAGTGCCCTGGGTGACAAGAAGATGTGCGGTGAACAGCATTCCTAATCGAATACCAGCCTCCTTCAATTTCCTTTTCACTCTGTCAAACGCCCTTCGCTGTGAGAGGACCTCAGCCGTGAAATCTGGTCACGTAATCATATTTTAGAGGCGAGTGTTGCCGCGCAAGCCGCAGGATCATCTCCTTGACCAGGTAATGATGTATCCTCGCGATCAGAATTCGGGGACGCCCTCCTTTTGGCAGTAAAGGCCCGGTGCGATGTGCACGGTCAACTTTAATCCCTGCACGAAAGTTCTCGGCTCCCAGAAGGTTCGGGATAAGTTTTTCCACAAACTCAGTGGGGCGACCAGACTCCACGTTCTCGGGTAGGCCGACAATCTTAATATTCTGTCGTCGGGAACGGCCCTCGAGATCATCCAGTTTAGCACGTAGAACCTTATTAGCTGATAGTATTTCCTGACAGGAGGCCTCCAGGTCAGAAATGCTGCTTTCGTGCTCAGCTTTAACGCTCTCAAGATCTGCAATACGCGAGGTGGTTTCAGACAGCGCTGTTTGCAAATGAGATAAGAGTTGCTTCCAGCGAATTAAATCTGTCGTTCATACCATTATTCATGGTTTGAATGGCTGACAGGATAGCAGTTCAGTCTCGCGATCAGTCTCGTGCTCAATAGAATTCTCGGCCAGTTTTTCGACTGCGCTGGATGGTGAATCTCCTTTCTTTGGCTTAGTCTTCATCTCACTGTTGGATATTGTTGAGCAAACTTTCGCGATGAAAATAGTCAAATAGTACTAGTTTATAGAGGCTTGTTGAGGGAGCTCCCTAAATTTACGTCCACTCCATGTGGTGCTCTCTAGCGCCCTGCATCCAGGGAATTTGTGGGGTATTCTGATTTAACTTTGATGGTTCCACACGCAGTCTCCATGATTTTGCAAGAACAGAGAACGTCACATTTATCTACAGCCCGATGGCTGAGGTACCACACAATTTTATTGGACATGCCAAACATAACTGTTAAAACATGCACAACTTTGAATCCTGCCACACTTCTCCCCACAGAGGAGGATGGCGAGGGACATCACTGTTGTCTGTCAGCGCTTGAACAGGTGTGCACACCGCATCCAGATCTATTAGACACGCCATTAGACAATTGTGACAATATCCTCTTTGTGGATGGGTCGGCTTCCAAAGATCCACAAACAGGAAAGAATAAGGTTGGTTACGTGATAACCACTGAATTTGAGGTCGTGACATCTGCATCTGCCATCAAATTATTCAGCTCAGGCAACCGAACTGGTTGCTTTAACAGAAGCATGTAAACTTATGGCAGACAAATGTGTGACAATTTACACAGATTCGCATTATGCCTTTGGGGTAACACACGATTTTGGTGCTTTATGGAAGCACAGAACATTTTTGAAGTCAGATGGTCGTCCAATATTAAATGCAGCTCTTGTGTCTGAGCTTTTGGAGGCCATTCTTTTACCAGACAAGGTCGCGATTTGCAAATGTGCAGCGCACACTAACGATAACAGTTCAGTCTCAACAGAAAACGCACGAGCAGACGCGGCAGCGAAGGCCGTGGCAGCGATGGAGACAAAGAGACTACATGTGCTTTGATATCTGACAATAACCTCAACATTTCTTCTTGTTTACAGAGCATGCAAACTTTTTCCACAGGCAAGGGGGAAAAACCGGTGGAAGGCAGCTGGCTGTAGTTTTAAGGAGAATGTGTGGATGAGCTGTGATGGCGTGCCTTGTTTACCCAAACACTTCTTTCCTCATTATGGAAAGTTGATACATGGGTTAGACCATGTATCAAAAGCGGGGAAGGTTGCTGAAACCCTCTTGCATAAAATCAGGCCTGGCATGATTCATGACCTGAGGAGAAAGAGCTGGAAGACGAAAAGGTGGCTGGCACCATTCCAAGTGCTACTAACGACTCACACGCCAGTGAAGGTCGCAGAGAGAGCTACGTGGGTTCATGCCAACCATTGCAGGAAAGTTCCGCCCACATCGCAGGAGAATCAGCAACAGGAAGAGATTGTTCGGAGTGAATGTCAATAAACGCAGAGGTCAAGTTTGAACACCAAGTACCACTATCAGTGGAAGAGCAAGGCCAACCACAGAGAATAACACGGCCTGTGTGCAGAGTGGACCCCATCGTGTGGTCACATGCAGTAATCATCATGAAAAGGTACGAACTGAAAATAATTCAAGGAATATTAACAACAGACCCCTGAATTCTAGCTGTGTGTGTTTAAGAGGAGCCAGATACAAGAAGAAGAGGCAGGCAGCCCTAGTCGTGGAAACAGCATCCGGCTGGGCACCGTTAATCAGCAAAACAGATAAGACTCTTGAGTGCTTCAAAGACTGAACTCCTTCACACGTTCTGGTCACACAGCAGCAGTACTGATCTAGCAAACGGAAGAAATGGAGCGTCCGAGACCGTGGCACCCATTCCAGGAATGTGTGGTCTGAGTAAGAGTATGTGCATAATGACTTTGCTTGCAGTGACAATTTGTATGATAATACTGCACCTTACCGAGGGCCTGAGAGTGTTATCAACAGAAAACCACACCAACTGGACTGAGACAACTGCGCCAAACAATACCATCCGACATGTCAAGAGAAGCGCATTTATGTTCATGGAGCCAACACGTGGCCTGGAAGGAGAAATCATTAGATTCAGGAAGGAACAAATGTGAATTTCATCTGCAACCCGTTTCAAAGGAACTGTCCGAACTGTGAGGAACACAGCGAAGAGTATGCACCTTTCTATGTCTGCAGAGATCCATGCAAGTGGGGCGACGTGAAAGCGAACTACTACGACTACAAGAAGTGGAAAAAAGAAATGTTGAAATTTTGCCTTGGGTTTTACCAAAGCACTATGCAGCAAATGTGGGTTGGTCATTGTTCTTAGGGGTGGGTACAACGGTAACAATTAATAAGATAAATGGGCTAGCATGGACAGTATTAACAATAGCTAATAGCACAGAAAATGCTTTGACAATGATAAATGATGAAATGAAACAGTTAAGAGATGCAGTCTTTCAAACCAGGTTGGTTCTTGATATGTTAACTGCAGAGAAAGGGGGAGTTTGCAAAATGTTGGGAATGTCTTGTTTCAATATTCCAGATTACAGTGACAACATCACGAATGTAATTGAACACATGAGAAAAGCCGTACAGGAGCCAGAACATATTGGAAGTACATGGGTTACTTGGTTTATGAATCTCTGGGGAGGATGGGGGTATTGGCTGATTCAAACTGTGTTACCAATTGCGGTGATAGGACTGTTAATATTGTTATGTTTACCATGCATTTTAACGTGTGTTTCCAGCTCAGTACAGAGACTGGTTAAAGCAGGGGTGTCTGTTCAAATGGTAAAAATGACAGTATATCCAGAGGATGATGAACACAAATATGATGATACAAGTAGCGAGAGCTACTGTGAAATTTGTTAAAATGAGGTTTGTCTTCCCTTTCTGAGAATGTTTTGATATGTAAAGAGGGTTATAAGCAGCAGTCATCCGTGTTACGAGATGACGTACAAGGAGAGGGTTTGAAATGAGGGATTTTATTCTACTTTTATTCTTTGTATTTTTATAGCCTGTTGTCATAACCAAAATGTTAAATTGATGTGTTTTTCCTACTCAATCTGTGCACTATTCCTGTTTATACTGAGGTGACTAAGGGTCTGATTTTATGTCAGATGTGCAGTAACAGTGTTTACTCATTTAGCCCGGCTTCAGATAAAGTCTTTACTTGCTTGCTAATACTTAAGGGACTATCCCCACAAAAAAAACAGCCTAAGCTTTTTATTTTTCCAAATGTTATTTCACAAATTTAAACAAGAATGATAATTTATGTGAAAATCAGAGAAGAAGAGTGTAAGTGTGATGATATGACTTAAAATTTGTCTTATTGTTTATTATTGTGATTGAGTAACCTGAATGATAAAAAGCAGGGAATTGTTGTAGACATTTTGATACTCAATGATCAGTGACAGTCATTGCAAGGGAATGCCCCTGTGTCTGAGGAATGCAGAGGGGGAGGATCTGCTTCTGTCAGAGACCTTGGGATAAAAGAGTATAAAAAACAAGTCAGCCTTCCCCTTCACGTCTCACTCATGTAACAGATAAATTCCTGTGTAATGACCGGGTCCTTCTTGCAAGAATAAATTCTTTTAAAAGACTGTTTGATTCAGAGTGTCTCTTACGCAGTGATAATGGTTGGTTAATAATTTTTTTGCCACAACACGCTTCTACTGAAACCTAGCGGGCGAACCGACAGTTATTTTGAGTCTATTAAATTCAAGGGGAGCCGAGGACAGGCACTGTTTTCTGTCTTGAGATGACAAACTGTAAATAATGACTGCACATATCAGAATATATATTATCTTGTTGGCAATAATTAAGAACATAATTGGACAGTGTCTCTTAGCCGCATATCCAAAGGGAAATCACCATGGACAAATGCTTGTTGGCAACCAGTCAGGAGAAGAGGCTCACCTTCAAAGCCTTCTTTCCACCAGGGCTAATATAGGATCAAAATGAAGATCCCACAAATGGAAGTTAATTCTTTAGTTTTCATTGTTCTTGCCCATCCGAGGGTATTTTGTTGCTGCCGTTCCCTGCAGCCGCTGGGGTGCTGCCTTTGATATATTGAGTTTATAATTGTATCAAACTTTTTTTTTTTTTTATATATATTTTTTTAAGATAAATGCAACCAGTTAAAATTGTAACTTATAACGTGAACGGTTTACTCAGTCCAATCAAAAGAAGCAGGATATTATCCAAGCTGAGAAGAAATAATGTCAAAGTTGCCCTTTTGCAAGAAACACACCTTACAGACATAAGAGCATGATAAATTAAAAAGAATGGGTTTCAAGCACCAGTTTTCATCATCATATTCAGCGGGCCATTTTGAATTCATGTATGAAAGAAAGATACAGAGGGGAGTTATGTATTGATAAGAGAAAAGTTGGGTGGATCACTGATAACGTTATTAAACGTTTATGCTCTTACTCTGAATGGGCATTTTTTAGACAAACTTTTAGAAACTCAGGGGGTCCTGATTTGTGGGGGGGACTTTAATATTAGACTTGATCCTTCAAATGCATTCCTAACTCAGCCTAAATTGATAAGCATTACATTTGTTTCAGTGATGAATGATATTGGGTTAATAGATGTTTGGAGAGAATTATACCCATTAAGGATATATACTATAAGTACTATACTTCTCCAACCCCCACTCCGTTTAGGATATATTATATTTTTATCTTTGGCAGAGACCTACATAGGGTTGGCAACTGTGACATAGGCATTATGGACCTGTCAGACCATAGTCCTCTTTTTTAAAACTGAATCTTGATTTGGATCAAAGAAATACTTTTTGGAGATTGAACACTCACAGTTTGAATCATATGAAGGACCAAATCAAGGTGGATAAGATTACTTGGAACAAAAAGTTCGATAATTTACAATTAGAACTGAAACATAACAAGATCACAAAGACACAGCCGACCAAAAAATTATGACTAATGTCATCCATCACAAATTAAAAGATATACAAAGTATTTTTGACCTATTTTATATATATATATATATATATATATATATATATACACATACACACACACACACACACAAAGATCCCCCATTTAGCCTTAACAGACTGTAGAGGCAAGTGCTGTTAGCGAGAACCTATGAAGGCCGGAACGGTACACGAGGGGGTGGGTGGCCATCACCACGCCCAACCGCCTTTGTCTCCCCAGTGGCGATGTTCACACACCGCACCAGGTACTCATTTTTAGGCTGAGTCGACCTAGGGGAGGCCCGGGACCGGTTCAGATAATCGTCACTGGTGTTGGCCATGAGCAGGAATCAAACTCAGGTCGCCAGGTTCGTAGCACAGCGCGCTAACCGCTACACTACCTTTTTTTATTGGTTTTTATACTGTACAAACTTTATATTCTATCCCCTAAACCTAAACCTAACCCTCACAGAAAACATTCTGCATTTTTACATTTTCAAAAAACATAATTTAGTATGATTTATAAGCTGTTTTCCTCATGGGGACCGACAAAATGTCCCCACAAGGTCAAAAATTTCGGGTTTTAATATCCTTATGGGGACATTTGGTACCCACAAAGTGATAAATACACGCTCACACACACACACACACACACACACACACACACACACACACACAAATATTGGGACATCGACACAATTCTAATCTTTTGGCTCAATACACCAGCACAATGGATTTGAAATGAAACGAACAAGATGTGCTTTAACTGCAGACTTTCAGCTTTAATTTGAGGGTATTTACATCCAAATCAGGTGAATGGTGTAAGAATTACAACAGTTTGTATATGTGCCTCCCACTTTTTAAGGGACCAAAAGTAATGGGACAGATTAACAATCATAAATCAAACTTTCACTTTTTAATACTTGGTTGTAAATCCTTTGCAGTCAATTACAGCCTGAAGACTGGAATGCATAAACATCACCAGACACTGGGTTTCATCCCTGGTGATGCTCTGTCTTCAGTTCCTGCTTGTTCTTGGGGCATTTTCCCTTCAGTTTTGTCTTCAGCAAGTGAAATGCATGCTCAATCGGATTCAGGTCAGGTGATTGACTTGGCCATTGCATAACATTCCACTTCTTTCCCTTAAACTCTTTGGTTGCTTTCTAGGTATGCTTCGGGTCATTGTCCATCTGTACTGTGAGCGCCGTCCAATGAGTTCTGAAACATTTGGCTGAATATGAGCAGATAATATTGCCCGAAACACTTCATAATTCATCCTGCTGCTTTTGTCAGCAGTCACATCATCAATAAATACAAGAGAACCAGTTCCATTGGCAGCCATACATGCCCACGCCATTACACTACCACCACCATGCTTCACTGATGAGGTGGTATGCTTCGGATCTTGAGCAGTTCCTTTCCTTCTCCATACTCTTCTCTTCCCATCACTCTGGTAAAAGTTGATCTTTGTCTCATCTGTCCATAGGATGTTGTTCCAGAACTGTGAAGGCTTTTTAGATGTTGTTTGGCAAACTCTAATCTGGCCTTCCTGTTTTTGAGGCTCACCAATGGTTTACATCTTGTGGCGAACCCTCTGTATTCACTCTGGTGAAGTCTTCTCTTGATTGTTGACTTTGACACACATACACCTACCTCCTGGAGAGTGTTCTTGATCTGGCCAACTGTTGTGAAGGGTGTTTTCTTCACCAGGGAAAGAATTCTTCGGTCATCCACCACAGTTGTTTTTTGTGGTCTTCTGGGTCTTTTGGTGTTGCTGAGCTCACCGGTGCGTTCTTTCTTTTTAAGAATGTTCCAAACAGTTGATTTGGCCACACCTAATGTTTTTGCTATCTCTCTTCATTTTGATTTTTCAGCCTAATGATGGCTTGCTTCACTGATAGTGACAGCTCTTTGGATCTCATATTGAGAGTTGAAAGCAACAGATTCAAAATGCAAATAGCACACTTGAAATGAACTCATTTCATCTACCTTTTATCTGCTCCTTGTAAATGGGATAATGAGGGAATAACACACACCTGGCCATGGAACAGCTGAGCAGCCAATTGTCCCATTACTTTTGGTCCCTTAAAAAGTGGGAGGCACATATACAAACTTTTGTAATTCCTACACCGTTCACCTGATTTGGATGTAAATACCCTCAAATTAAAGCTGAAAGTCTGCAGTTAAAGCACATCTTGTTCGATTCATTTAAAATCCATTGTGGTGGTGTATAGAGCCAAAGAGATTAGAATTGTGTCGATGTCCCAATATTTATGGACCTGACTGTATATACACACACACACATACATATACAGGTGAAACTCGAAAAATTAGAATATCGTGCAAAAGTTCATTTATTTCAGTAATTCAACTTAAAAGGTGAAACTAATATATTATATAGACTCATTACAAGCAAAGTAAGATATTTCAAGCCTTTATTTGATATAATTTTGATGATTACGGCTTACAGCTTATGAAAACCCCAAATTCAGAATCTCAGAAAATTAGAATATTGTGAAAAGGTTCAGTATTGTAGGCTCAAAGTGTCACACTCTAATCAGCTAAACACCTGCAAAGGGTTCCTGAGCCTTTAAATGGTCTCTCAGTCTGGTTCAGTTGAATTCACAATCATGGGGAAGACTGCTGACCTGACAGTTGTGCAGAAAACCATCATTGACACCCTCCACAAGGAAGTAAAGCCTCAAAAGGTAATTGCAAAAGAAGTTGGATGTTCTCAAAGTGCTGTATCAAAGCACATTAATAGAAAGTTAAGTGGAAAAGTGTGGAAGAAAAAGGTGCACAAGCAGCAGGGATGACCGTAGCCTGGAGAGGATTGTCAGGAAAAGGCCATTCAAATGTGTGGGGGAGCTTCACAAGGAGTGGACTGAGGCTGGAGTTACTGCATCAAGAGCCACCACACACAGACGGGTCCTGGACATGGGCTTCAAATGTCAGACGTCTTACCTGGGCTAAAGAAAAAAAGAACTGGTCTGTTGCTCAGTGGTCCAAAGTCCTCTTTTCTGATGAGAGCAAATTTTGCATCTCATTTGGAAACCAAGGTCCCAGAGTCTGGAGGAAGAATGGAGAGGCACACAATCCAAGATGCTTGAAGTCCAGTGTGAAGTTTCCACAGTCTGTGTTGGTTTGGGGAGCCATGTCATTGGCTGGTTTTGGTCCACTGTGCTTTATTAAGTCCAGAGTCAACGCAGCCGTCTACCAGGACATTTTAGAGCACTTCATGCTTCCTTCAGCAGACAAGCTTTATGGAGATGCTGACTTCATTTTCCAGCAGGACTTGGCACCTCCCCACACTGCCAAAAGTACCAAAACCTGGTTCAATGACCATGGTATTACTGTGCTTGATTGGCCAGCAAACTCGCCTGACCTGAACCCCATAGAGAATCTATGGGGCATTGCCAAGAGAAAGATGAGAGACATGAGACCAAACAATGCAGAAGAGCTGAAGGCCACTATTGAAGCATCTTGGTCTTCCATAACACCTCAGCAGTGCCACAGGCTGATGGCATCCATGCCACGCCGCATTGAGGCAGTAATTAATGCAAAAGGGGCCCAAACCAAGTACTGAGTACATATGCATGATTATACTTTTCAGAGGGCCGACATTTCTGTATTTAAAATCCTTTTTTTTCATTGATTTCATGTAATATTCTAATTTTCTGAGATTCTGAATTTGGGGTTTTCATAAGCTGTAAGCCATAATCATCAAAATTATATCAAATAAAGGCTTGAAATATCTTACTTTGCTTGTAATGAGTCTATATAATATATTAGTTTCACCTTTTAAGTTGAATTACTGAAATTAATGAACTTTTGCACGATATTCAAATTTTTCGAGTTTCACCTGTATATACACACACATGTGTGTGTGTGTATATATATATATATATATATATATACACACACACACACACACACACACACATATATATAGACACACACACACACACACACACACACACACACACACACACATACATATACATATACACTCACCACTAACCAACCAATCACAAGGCAGTTGCTTCAATGCATTTAGGGGTGTGGTCCTGGTCAAGACAATCTCCTGAACTCCAAACTGAATGTCAGAATGGGAAAGAAAGGTGATTTAAGCAATTTTGAGCGTGGCATGTTTGTTGGTGCCAGACGGGCCGGTCTGAGTATTTCACAATCTGCTCAGTTACTGGGATTTTCACGCACAACCATTTCTAGGGTTTACAAAGAATGGTGTGAAAAGGGAAAAACATCCAGTATGCGGCAGTCCTGTGGGCGAAAATGCCTTGTTGATGCTAGAGGTCAGAGGAGAATGGGCCGACTGATTCAAGCTGATAGAAGAGCAACTTTGCCTGAAATAAGCACTCGTTACAACCGAGGTATGCAGCAAAGCCTTTGTGAAGCCACAACACGCACAACCTTGAGGCGGATGGGCTACAACAGCAGAAGACCCCACCGGGTACCACTCATATCCACTACAAATAGGAAAAAGAGGCTACAATTTGCAAGAGCTCACCAAAATTGGACAGTTGAAGACTGGAAAAATGTTGCCTGGTCTGATGAGTCTCGATTTCTGTTGAGACATTCAGATGGTAGAGTCAGAATTTGGCGTAAACAGAATGAGAACATGGATCCATCCTCTGATGGCTACTTCCAGCAGGATAATGCACCATGTCACAAAAGCTCGAATCATTTCAAATTGGTTTCTTGAACATGACAATGAGTTCACTGTACTAAAATGGCCCCCTCAGTCACCAGATCTCAACCCAATAGAGCATCTTTGGGATGTGGTGGAGCAGGAGCTTCAGTGCCCTGGATGTGCATCCCACAAATCTCCATCAACTGCAAGATGCTATCCTATCAATATGGGCCAACATTTCTAAAGAATGCTTTCAGCACCTTGTTGAATCAATGCCACGTAGAATTAAGGCAGTTCTGAAGGCGAAAGGGGGTCAAACACAGTATTAGTATGGTGTTCCTAATAATCCTTTAGGTGAGTGTATATATATATATATAATGGAGTGGTGGTGGTGTAGTGGTCTAAAGCACATGTGTGTGTGTGTGTGTGTGTGTGTGTGTGTGTATATATATATATACACACACAGCCAAAAGGAGTGTTTGCTGAATGTTCTGGGTCAACTGGGTTAGGTCAGTGCCTATTTTTTACAATGTTGACAAAACTCATACAGCAACAAATCTGCTGGCGATCCTTGCTGCAAAAGGAATTGATATGGCGTACCTTTTAGCCATTGATTTTGATGGCTCTCCTATCTCAGAAGATCTCAAAGCACACATTACTGCTAGAGTCAATAATGAAGCATCCAGTGCATTTGCTAAGCATATTCTGTATGTTTGTCATGTGTCAGGGGTAGCACACAGGATAGAATTAGTCGAGTATCTACCTTTTAAAGAACGTACTCATCGAGTTTCTCCAGCAGACTTTGAGGACTTAAGAAAACATTTGTTAGACCTTCTAGCAAGTGAAGTTATAGAAGAGTCAAATAACCCATATGCCTCACCAGTAGTCTTGTTGAGAAAGAAAAATGATGAATTACGAATGGTGGTTGACTACAGGAGACTAAATAGTCCAACAATGAGAGATGCATATCCTCTCCCCAGGATCGAGGACCTTTTTGCTCTGTTGTTAGGTTCAAAGTGGTTCTCAGTGTTAGACTTGGACAGTGGATAGTATCAGCTAGAAGTGGAGAAAAAGGAGTCCCAAAACAGCGTTTTTCACCCCCTTTGGGAACTGGCAATTCAAACTCCTGCCGCAGGGGCTTATAAACTCTCCTGCAACTTTTCAGAGAACAATGGAGAAAGTGATGTCTGGTCTTAACCTGAAAGAAGTTATAGCATTCCTGGACGATTTAATTATCTTCTTGGATACCCTGGAACAGCATGAGGAAAGATTAATTAAGTTACTTCTCCGCATTTGGGCTGAACTTGGCACCCACCAAGTGCAAATTCTTTCAAACTTCTGCAAAGTACTTGGGGCATGTCATTTCTGCCCAAGGAATGCACCCAGATGCTGACAAAATTTCTGCCATTACGGAATGACCAATAACGAAAACTGTCAGGGACTTTAGATCTTTTCTAGGGTTTGCGGGATACTACTGACGATTTGTGGAGAACTATTCTCAGATATTTAGAACTTTGAATGCATCACTCCAAGGAGAGTTCTCAACTAGACACAAAGCATCATCTCATCATACAAGATGCAAAACACAGTCTTTATTGGGGAAGTGGGATGCTTATTGTCAGGCGGCCTTTGAGAAGGTAATCCAAAAACTCACGTCTGTGCCGATTCTTGGATTTGCAGATTGTAAATTACCCTACATCCTCCACACTGATGCTAGAGCTTGTTGACATCACTGGACTTCCTGTTGCTGACGGCACACTGCACAAGTGTTTGTTTGTAGCCTGCTTAGCATTTCTTATTCATCTTCTCAAACATTCATCGCTATATTCATCATTCAATCCGTTGTTATTTTACCGCGTTTCAGGTTTTTCCGCTTTTCTACTGTTTCATCTGCGTGTATTTTACCTGTTGCTGCTGGCACCTAGCTAGAGTCTGTGTTTGTAGCCTGCTACATCCAAGGGAGTGGGCTCTCACAATTCTGCCATGAATAAAGAATGGTATCAAAACGTCCTGCAAGAGCAACTTCTCCCAACATGAAGGAGCTCCATGTCACAGGGCAAGAGTGATAATGAAGTGGCTCGGAGACCATTACATTGAAATTTTGGATCCGTGGCCAGGCAACTCCCCGGATCTTAATCCCATTGAGAATCTGTGGTCAATCCTCAAAAGGCGAGTGGATATTGTGAACAACTCCGAGCAATAATAAGTCAAGAATGGATTGCCATCAGTCAGGATTTGGCCCAGAAGCTTATATCTAGTATGCCAGAGTGAATTTCAGAGGTTATGAAGAACAAGGGTCAACACTATAAATATTGACTCTTTGCCAATTGTGTGTTTTTGCCAATAAAAGCCTTTAAAACTTATGAAACGCTTATCATTGTTTTCCAGTATACCATAGAAACATGTGAAAAAAATATTTACAAATACTGAAGCAGCAAACTTTGCAAAACACAATTTATGTCACTGCCAATACTTTTGGCCATTACTTGATTGGGTTTTTGAGATAATGTAACAGGAATGGAATAATGTGTCCCTGAATGGGGGGGGGGGGCAAAATCAAAAGTAACAGTCATTATCTGGTGTGGCCGCCAGCTGCATTAAGTACTTCAGTGCATCTCCTCCACATAGACTTCACCAGATTTTCCAGTTCTCGCTGTGAGATGTTACTCCACTCGTCCACCAAGGCACATGCAATTTCCCTTACATTTCTGCACAGAATGACCCTAGCACTCACCCTCTGATCCAACAGGTCCCAGATGTGCTCAATGGGATTGAGATCCGCGCTCTTCTCTGTCCATTGCAGAACACTGACATCCCTGTCTTGCAGGAAATCACGCACAGAAATAGCAGTACGGCTGGTGGCATTGTCTTGCTGGAGGGTCATGTCAGGATGAGCCTGCAGGAAGGGTACCACATGAGGGAGGAGGATGTCTTCCCCATAACGCACAGCGTTGAGATTGCTTGCAGTGACAACAAGCGCAGTCCGATGATGCTGTGACACACCGCCACAGACCTTGACGGCCCCCATCACCTCCAAATCGATCCCACTCCAGAGTACATACCTCTGTGTAACGCTCATTCCTTCGACAATAAATGAGAGTCCGACCATCACCCCTGGTGATGCAAAATCACGACTTGTCAGTGAAGAGCACTTACAGCCTGCCTTACATCAGGCCTACAAGCCCTCAGTCCAGCCTCTCTCAGCCTATTGCGGACAGACTGAGCACTGATGGAGGGATTGTGCATCACTGGTATAACTCAGACAGTTGTTGCCATCCTGTACTTGTCCCACAGTAGTGATATTCGGATGTACCGATCCTGTGCAGGTGTTGTTACACATGGTCGGCCACGAGGAAGATCAGCTGTCCTTTCTGTCTCCCTGTAGCGCTGTCTTAGGTGTCTCACAGTATGGACATTGTCATTTATTGCTCTGGCCACATCTGCAGTCCTCATTCCTCCATACAGCATGCCTAAGGCAAGTTCACGCAGATGAGCAGGGACACTTGGCATCTTTCTTTAGTTTTTTTATAGGCAGTAGAAAGGTCTCTTCAGTTTCCCAAGTTTGTATAACTGTGACCTTAATTGCCTACTGTCTGTAAGCAGTTAGTGTCTGAACTACCGTTACACAGGTGCATGTTCATTAATTGTTTATGATTCATTGAACAAGCATGGAAAACCTTGTTTTAATCCTTTACAATAAAGATCTGTGAAGTAATTTGGATTTTTACAAAATTATCTTTAAAATACATTGTCCTGAAAAAGGGACATTTCTTTTTTGCTGAGTTTGTGTGTTTTGTAGACATGGTAAGTGTATTATGATTCATCAACTCTACACCCCATCCTCCTTGGGATGCACAACACTGCAGAAATGCTACAGATTATGCACAAGGGATATACGGATGATATACCGTAGCACAAAGAACAGATGATGTTCCATCTATCAAGAAACACCGGCACTACAACCAAACCTAACTTCAACAGAGATGTAAGTGGAAAGAATACCAGAGATTACCCTCTGCCACCACAGCCACAAAACAATTACAAAGGAAATATGTAACTATAAACAGCAAAGCAACAGAATTACCTGCATTCACAGTTCAACTGCAAGCCGGTAACCGATTTTAAGTCAATTCAATTTTATTTCACATAACACATCGTTTCAAAGCAGCTTTACAGAAGATCAGCATTAACAGACAATAAAACTGTAATGTCTATAATGTCAATGAATCATCATTGTGTAATTAGATAATATACGATTGTTAATTGTGTTTAAAAATAAGTAATTAATAATTGTATTAATAACCCCAGTGAGCAAGCTGAAGGCGACTGTGGCAAGGAACACAAAACTCCATAAGATGTTGATTAATGGAGAAAAATAATCTTGGGAGAAACCAGACTCACTGTGGGGGCCAGTTCCCCTCTGACTAACCCCACCCTAACCCTAAACCAGACTCACTGTGGGGGCCAGTTCCCCTCTGACTAACCCCACCCAGTTCCCCTCTGACTAACCCCACCCTAACCCTAAATCAGACTCACTGTGGGGGCCAGTTCCCCTCTGACTAACATCATGAATATAATGTAAATATTACTGATGTATAGTTAAAATCATGGTTTAATATTATTAAACTAAGTAAGGGTTAAGGGTCAGTGTTTAAACATCGATTGTGTTTGAACTGTAAGATTAATGACTAATGTCTTTGAAGTTCATCCTGGATTAACTGCAGAAGTTCACATAGATGCAATTGTCCTTGTTAATTGGCTTTTAAAGGCTTTTGTTGGCAATTGTTAGTCTATGCATTACATTTCAAGAGTGTAGTCCATTAATAGACTGAGGTGATGCAGGCAGAGATCAGGGATGTGAAACGCAGTTCAACCTGGCCGGTAATTTCGGTGAGGTTCGGTGTGGTTCATCCTAAATCCAAGGTTCAGACAATGGCATATGAAGTATCCCATGTCTTATGGTTAGAGTTGGCATCAGTTAATCCAATTTTAAAGTTCTTTATTGGCATGATTGTGTTTACATACAATATTGCCAAAGCATTAATACACAAAACAGATAATGACAAGACAAATAATAATAATAAAATGGTAACAAATAGCAATAAAGATATAATTAAAATAAGGTGCCAGGTAATGAATCAAATAAAATAAAATGATCACTGAGTCTATATTTGGGGAGGATCCGTCTCGGTTTTGGATCTCTTACAGTGTGCAGATATTCTGCCAGATTATATGTTCTGTTTAGGGCTCGATAACATTCCAGTTTGCTTTGGTTTTTACTTTCATTTTCCCAATGGTCCAAATATGAATTTCTGCTTTCTTTTATAATTTGGTTTATTCTGATCTGGTTTTGTTCAGCAGTGCTGGTCTGAAACTGGTGTTTGTTAGTTGTTGGTGGTTTTGTGAGTTTTCTGGTTTTAGGCTTCAGCTCTTGTGTTTTAAGGGCTTCATGTTGCAGTTTGTTTGTTGAACTAGAATTTAGGTGTGTCCAAAATTTGAGGGATGGTTTTTGTATAATAAGGGGGTATCTGCCTAGCTCGGCCCGGCATGCATTAGTAGGTGTTCTTCTCTGAACTCTTAGAATGTTTCTACAGAATTCTGCATGCAAGGATTCTATGGGGTGTTTGTCCCATCTCGAGTAATCTGCCAGAGAGAGTGGACCCCAAACCTCACTTCCGTACAGAGCAATAAGCATTACAATACTATCAAAGATCTTACACCAGATTGTTACAGGAATGTCAACTTGGGTAAATTTGCCCTTAATATCATAGAATGCTCTTCTAGCTTTCTCTTTTAGTGCATACACTGCCAGACCAAAACCCCCTGAAGCACTAATTTTTAAACCGAGGTAGTCGTAGTGTCGGGTGTGTTCTATTGCAGTATTCCCCAGAGTGAATGTGTATCTGGTGTTCAGTAATCTGGCTTTTTTCTGGAAAATCATAATTTTATTTTTTTCAGATTGACTGTCAGGGCCCAGTTCTGACAATAGTTCTCCAGCAGGTCCAGGTCCTCTGAATGGGCTTAATCCTCTGAAGCCCATCATAATAGACTGAAGTGTTGTTTGGCTGGCACCGGCTGCATTTAAAAATTTAAATAAATTGATCAATTGTCACACATTATACATACATTTCTGCATATACATGGTAAAATTATTTATTTTTCACATATCCCAGCTAAGCTGGGGTCAGAGTGCAGGGTCAGCCATGATATGGCACCCCTGGAGCAGATACGTTCAAGGGCCTTGCTCAAGGGCCCAACAGGGGTGTCTTGGTGGTGTTGGGGCTTGAACCCCTGACCTTCTAGTCAGTAACCCAGAGCCTTAACCGCTGAGCCACCACTGCCCTTTAGTCATCATCATTCAGCGACATGTAGCAGTGGAGTCCAACACGAAGCATGAATGGTGCTGGATCCAGCCGGTTCTGGTGAACTCAGGATAGGAGTCCTGAGGTTGAAACGGAAACAAATGAAATAATATAAGCATAGATGCCATTCAATTTATTGCAGAGTTATAGATCATGATCAATGTTTCTGGTTTCTGGTTCCGGCAGACTAAACTAAAGCTAAAGTGGGTTGGAGGATAAATTATGTGTATGCCTGGCTAAATAGATGAGACTTTAGTCTAGACTTAAACTGAGAGAGTGTGTCTGCATCTCGAACAGTGTTAGGGAGACTCTTCCATAGTTTAGGAGCCAAATATGAAAAGGATCTTCTTCCTTTTGTGGATTTTGATATTCTAGGAACTATTAACAGGCCAGAATTTTGTGATTGTTTTAGGTTTATAAACCAACAGGTAGGCTACAGCATCTGCATCAGCGCAGAACACCCTGTTTTACTGAGACAAAATCACAATATAATCACTGAGACAAACCACTGTGCAATACACTAAACTGTGTATGAAACAAAGACATCATAAAAACAGCTGCAGCACATAACACTACTGTTATTATAACAGCAATAATGAAACAGCAGCACAATAATACATATGTACATATTGTTGCATATTCCCACCTTCAGAATTTTTTCTTTCTTGATTTTCTGGCAGAGAAGTCCTTAATGAGGCTGGTAAAATCCAATTTGCGCAGAAAATAATTTTCAATGGACATCAGATACAGGTGGTTTTGGCCCATCATCAGGGCTGGACTGGGAAGATAAATCAGTGTCCTTTTCTGCATATCGCGGCATCATTTTGTTGTCCGTTATGCATAACAGGCGGCTCATTTTCGGCACATTTCGCGACCAACCCACCGGCCCGCTGATTCTCCCGATGGCCAGTCCACCCCTGATCAGCCCAAAAGTGTGTCGGCCCACCAGGAAAATGCCCGGTATGCCAGATTACCAGTCCAGCCCTGCCCATCGTGGATCTGTCTATTTTTAATTAGTCCCAGTTTTGAAAAGGAGCGCTCCCCGCTAGCGTTGGTTACAGGCAAAGCATAAATAACTGGAATGCTATATCAACATTTGGAAATACTGATTGTAGTTTCCTTGCTCTTATAAGTTGCAGCAGTGACCTTGCTGAGGTGTCCACATTTTCTTTGATAAATTGTCCAATTTCATCCACAAAATCCTCCTCTAGATCACCTGCATATTTGTTCTGCAGATTAGCTGCTCCTGTGCGATCTTGAAGTATCCAGTCAATTTAGGGATTTTTATTTCAGTATATCTTGGTCACATTGTTCCTTTAACCTATGTATTTTCTGTTTTTGTGCTCCACTTTCAGACTTTCTTTCAGACATTTTGCTGCTATGCCATCTAGCAATAACAGTGACGTAAATGAAAATTGACATGATTTGACCAGCAGCTGATTGGACAGATGTGACCCAAGCAAGTCTGCTTATTTTTAGGTTTCTTATGGGCCAATGAGTGTCTTTTTTTGTTCACGCTGAAGTAAATTTAAAATAAAAAAATGGTCAGGGGAAATCAGGGGCCCCTGCACACATGGGGCCCCTAGGCTGCAGCCTATGCAAGCCTGTGAGTTAATCCGCGCCTGCCAATAGCCATAAACCATCGGACAATGATAGCATACAGCATTGGATGTTTTGAAGACCTTAACAAAAACTCTGGATCAGAAATACTGACAGATTATAGTTCCATAAAGTTACTGGGGGTGCCATTTTGTCTTGGACTGTTAGCCAAACAGCTTCAGTCATCTTAAAGACCTTAGCTTATAATTGGTTAGAAAATATGACAGAGCATCATAAATCAATCCTGTGAAGTGGGATAATTTTTTGAAAATCTCGTTTTGGTGTTTATCACCAAATTGGGAATGTCATTTTGAAGACTCTTGTAATCTGATGGCAAGAAAGCTTCATTTGAATAACTAAAATGTATCTAAACTAGACTTGATGGCAAAAAGGGCTTATTGAAATACAATTTGAAAATGTAAAAAATTTGGTTCAATTGATTATGTCCACCAACCATTAATCTTAGTTCAGGCCAGCCCGATGAAGACAAAATGATGTCAAAAGCAAATAAGCCCATTAAGGACTCTCAGACCATGAGAAACAAGATTATCTGGTCTGATGAAACGAAAATGGAACTTTTTGGCTTCCCAAGCGTCATGTCTGGAGGAAACCAGACACCACTCACCACCTGTGCAATAACATCCCAATTAAGTATGATGATGGTAGAATCATGCTGTGGGGTGTTTTTCTGCGGCAAGGGCTGGGGGACTGGTCAGGGTTGAAGGAAAACCTGAATGCAGCAAAATACAGGATTTCATCCTTAATGAAAACATGGTCCAGAGCACTTAGGACCTCAGACTGGGCCGAAGGTTAACCTTCCAACAGGACATTTACGCCAAGCACACAGCCAAGACAACACAAGTGTGGCTTAGGGACAACTCTGTGAATGTCCTTGAGTGGTTCAGCCAGAGTCTGGACTTGAACCCAAACGACCATCTCTGGAGATACCTGAAAATGGCTCTTCACTGACAGTTCCCATCCAACCTGACAGAGCTTGAGAGGATCTGCAGAGAAGAATGGCAGAAAATCCCCAAATCCAGGTGTGCAAAGGTTGTCGCATCATACCTGAAAAGACTTAAGGCTGTAATCGCTGCCAAAGGTGCTTCAACTAAATACTGAGTTACGGGTCTGAATACTTTTGTCAATGTGATAGCAGATTTATTAAAAAGAAAAAACTGATAAGTTAACAAAGATCAGGTTTTTGCTTTGTCATTATGGGGTATGGAGAATAAATGTGAAAAAAAAAAATTACTTAAGCATTACCTAACCCTTTTACCATAAAGAAGCAACATAAAAAATGAAGGGGTCTGAATACTTTCTGAATGCACTGTATGTGTACATGTAACTAGAGTGTGGATACTGATGGAGGGAGAAATGTATATGAAATGCAAATGAACTGTGAGCTAAGGGAGTGCACGTGCACCTGCGTCTCCGATAGCTGATGAGTGGTGGGGAAATTTAAAGTGATTGTGGTGTGTATGGTAGAGCCAGGGCTGCCATGACCAATGGTGATAGTTAACCATGTCAAATCACCTCCCCCCCTCCAAGCTGCGCATTGATTGGGTACCGGGACAAATAGTCGGCGATCAGGTTCTGCCTTCCATGTCAGTGCCATCTCTTGAATTCATAGGATTGGATAGCATGACAGTTTGAGCTGTGTTTTGGTGCTGATGTGTGAATAATGTCAATACAGTTAAAGATGGAAAGCAATTATATATGTGAAGAGCAGATTTACTGGAAGAGTTCATCTGGCAAATTGAGGGGTTTCATGTTTGAAAGTGTCAGAAAACCATACCGTTCCATGCCAATCTGGGCCAGCTGGCACGGTTATGTGTTCTTTTCCACTGTGGTGTGGTGAAAGCAGGAGAACATATGCAACAGATCCACCTGTTGGCGACAGCGTGAGAGGTAAACGTTGAAGTGAGTGCGGCGCGCTATGGAGGATGATCGCATATTCCAGTTTTTAGGACTGCTTTTTCCCCTGGTTTTACTATGCTAACTAACAGCAAAGACATGGACCATGTCACAGAAAGGAAAGTAAACAGAAATAGGCGAGAGGTTTAGAATCTTTGATGAGGGCTTGTGTTTGCCACCGGACACAAACATGCAGAAAGGCAAAAGTTCCCAAACTAGCAGCAAAGGATATTTATAGACAAAATATAATATATGTATTTGAAAATGGAATACAAGAATATATTGATGTATTTTTAGTTTAAACAAGCTAGTAATCTACTTCCCTACAATTTACTGGCCTGCACCAAACAAAGAAAACTAAGTAGATTTCTGAAATCACTGGAATTGGGTTAAGAACCGACGTTTAAAGATAGGGTCTCTGAACATAAGTATGCCATTAGAAAACATAATATGGACTATCCTATGGCAAGGCATTTTTAGGCAACTGATGATAGAAACCAGGTCAGGATAGTTTAAAAATATTATTACAAAGAGAAACATTTTATACTTATCAGATGATGGCAATGAAGAAATTTACTTAAGTCCTTTTCTTTAAATAGTTGATGTATTTTTCCTATTGTGGTTATAATTTATATACACACACAGACATACACACACTTCTTTCTCTCTCAATTGTGACATATTAGATATACTCCACCTAGTGGATTTCTGACACTAAATGATGTGTGTTAGTGATTTCTTCTGAGCAGGTGTGCCCAATTTAGCAATAATGAAGTGAGGGTCTTCTTAAGTCGTTGTAGGCTGCACCATGAAGAAGGCATTTTTGCTGATACGTGTGGGTTTGCAACCCTCTTTTTTTCTCCACTGTTTTTAACTATTGACAATAAGGGGGATTTCACACTAGCACTTTTGGTGCGCACCCCGGTTCGAATGACGTCAGAGTTCGGTTCGTTTGGATGATGTGAACGCTGTCTTCCGAACTCGGGTGCGCACCCGCGAACCGTACTCGGGTCCGCTTAAAAAGGTGGTCTGGGGTGCGGTTCATGTGAACTCCAGTACGGTTCGCTGCTGATATGAATGCAATTGAACCAAACCTCGGAAGTGAACCGCTATTGATGACGTATAATGTGGTCGTCAGTCTCACACGCGTCACTTTCAAAATGAGCGGAAAGGGTTTACTTTACGTGCGTGGTGCGTGCGTGTGTGTATACACTTACCTTGACGAAAAGCGGGATTGACGCACACGCACACGCACTGCAAGCAGAGAGATGATTTCTGCTTGCCTTCGCAAAAATTGTCTTCGGCGGACAGCCCGCTGTCTTTTGAAAGATTTGAGTATTTTTGCGGCAGACAGACGCAAGTATGTTTCTGTATCTTGATGTTGAAAACAAAACCAAAGGTTAAAAAAAAAGAAGAACAAATGTGAACCGAGCAAGTCTATTCATTGAATTTTGACGCCTTTTCATTTCGCGGTTATCAAGCAACACGATTACGCACCAGCTGCAGCTTGATGACGCAAGCGTACCGCGGTTCGGATACAAATATATAATGTGAACACAGTCCATCGGGGGAGGGGGGAGCAATCGAACTCTGGTTCGGAACAGGCAATCGAACCAAGTGTGAAAGCCCCCTAAAAGGCTTTTACAATATTTTTGTATCTGGAAGCGTGACTTGATTTTCTTATTTGGATTCATATTTCCTAACAAGAACACCTTCATATATTTTTTTAAGAATTCGGAGCATACCGGATTTTGTTTTTTGAATGTCCAACACATTATTAAACATGGAGAGATAGTGGTGAACAATCAGCTTTGTGGAAGAAATAAGGTCAGAAAAAAATCTTGAATGATCATGATTAGAGATCACAAAATGCTTGAAGTCTCATCGTTAAAAATCGTCAGTAGAATTCACGGCTATGTGTAATTTTCTTATTGAAAGTAAGAGAATTTCCACATGCACAATGTGACAAGAACTTGCAGGATTGGGACTAAACAGCTGCGTAAAACACCTGCCACAAGAAAGCCACTTGTTAGTGAGACTAAATCGGATAAACGACTGAAATTTGTTAGGGAGCATAAAGATTGGACTGTGGAGCAATGGAAAAAGGTAATGTGGTCTGATGAGTAAAGACTGTCCCTATTCCAAAGGGATGGGCACGTCAGGGTAAGAAGGGAAGCGCATGAAGCAATGTACCCGTCATGCATAGTGCCCACTTTACAAGCCTCTGGAGGAAGTGTTATGATCTGGAGTTGCTTCAATTGGTCAGTTCTAGACTCAGCAACATTATGCAGCAATAAAATGAAGTCAGTTGACTACCTGAATGAACTGAATGACAAGGTTATCCCATCAATGTATTTTTTTCTTCCCTGACAGCATGGGTATTATTCCAGAACAACAATGTCAAGATTCATTGGGCTCACAAAAGTGTGGTTCAGGGAGCATGAGGAATAATTTTCACACATGTATTGGCCACCACAGAGTTCTGACTTTAACCCCATTGAAAGTCTTTGGGATGTTCTGGAGAAAACTAACTCTGGACATAAATAAATGTTGTGACATTGCAAGAGGTTGTCGAAACAATGCCATGACAAATGTGCTCCGTAATCAAAGCTAAAGGTGGTCCAACACAATATTAGAGTATGCAACTATTTTTAGCCAGGAAGTGCATTTCTCATCACACAAGTTAGACACATTTTCACTAAGCTTTTTTCAAACAATAGGTTTAATGACTTACCTCTCTACAGATTACCAATGTTCTCTTGGATCCTTAAGTCACTGGGCTTGAGGCCTTCCATAGAAGTCTGGACTGGGGTACCCAGGTATTTTACCAACTGCCACTGTCAGCATGTTTTACTAGGGCCCTTGGACCTAGCATGCAACAGCCTGCCAATCAAGTCTGGCAGTGGCCTGTCTTGCTTGGACCAGCCACGGCGCCAGGATTTCAGGTTTGGATGGGCCAGACCAATTGTGGGTGGGCCTTAAATTAAAAACGTTATCCAATCACTGTTTAACCTAATAAAAGTTACTGACTAATATACTGCTATATTATCTGTATGTAGGCTATACATAATATAGATTTTAATAGCTTGATGCTCTTTAAATATTTTGTTGCATTGTTAAAAAGTTTCGGTGCATATAGAGTCAGGACGGACCTATCCATGATCGCTCTCCTTGGTTCTGACCAAAGAAGAGCTTTGGAATCTCCATTACGCATCATACCTGGGCTGCGTTTCCCGATAAAAAGAAAAAGCAGTGTTCTTTATAAAATAAGCACTTCAGAAATAGTTGAAATTGCATTTATTAGGACTCATGGGATATTATAAAAAATTATCTAAACTATAATAGCCTATATTTAGACTGTAAAAGAGGTCAGGAATGTAATATTTCCCCAAAACATAGTTTAGTTCTGCTCGTATAACATGAGGCCGAATATTTCACAATTCTTATTAATTGTTTTAAGTTTTCAACAATAGGCTACTACATTACAGATCAACAACACTGCCCGACAGTTTCAATCAATACTCGGGAACAGAACTTGTTCATTAACAATGTCATCTGTCCATTTATTTATTTTCGTGAGATGCGCAATATTTCTGGATACATGGAGTGGGTAAAACATTATTCTGACCACTTAATTGAGTTTTTTCGTTTTGTATTAAATTGTATCTTAATTTTGATTAATGTTTTATCAACCAATTGCCTGTATTTAATAAATAAGAAGCAAATATATAGCAGACAATGTAATAAGGCGCCGGCACGATCACTTGCATTGCATGAGAACTGGAGCGTTTCCGCCACAGAGTGAAAAATAAAAATGTAATTGTGATTTTTTTAATCTCACAATTCTGACTTTTTATCTCAGAATTACGTGATATAAAGTGACAATTGCAGGTTAGCTATAAAGTCAGAATTGCGTGATATAAAGTCGCAATTGTAGCCTATGTTATTAAGTCAAAATTGCGTGATATAAAGTGCGAGAAATATAGCTTTTTTCACATAATTTCATGTTTATATATCTCGCAATTCTGACTTTATAATAGGCCTACGCAATTGGGAGATATAAAGGCAGAATTGCATGATATAAAGTGCGTGTTACAAAGTCAGAAGAATTGTGAGATATAAACTATGGGTAAAAAAAAAAAAGCAATTGCGACTTTATTTCATGCAATTCTGACTTTATAACACGCAATTGCGGCTTTATTTCACGCAATTGCGACTTTATTTCTCAGAATTGCGAGATATAAAATCAGAATTTCGTGAACTAAAGTCGCAATTGCGTGAAATAAAGCCAGAATTGCATGAAATAGTCGCAATTATCTTTTAAAATGTTTTAGGCTATTCTATGGCGGAAACAAGCTTCCATACTAGGCTATAGCCTATAGCCTGCCCTAGTAGCCTAATTAAATTAATATAAAGAGGCGATTTGTCCACTAAAGGCTTAGTCGACTAGGGGGGAAAAAAATAGTCAGAGGCCTTATTCCACATATCTTCGAAGTTCGAACCAGCAGGCCATTCTGGTTTGAGCGAGCGACCCTGCAGAATGAGCGAGCAGAGCGGAATATTCAGAAATGCGCTCTCCGCTCACATGCTCTGATCGGAACAAACCCGAACACTGTCTGCTGAACTTGTGCAGAAACATCAAAATACACATAACCAGCTTATAATTGTTTTTAAAACTAAACATTTAGACTATTTTAGCACACATTATGAGCTTAATTGGCGATTTTTTTATAATTCTTGACAAAATTCTTTTTGAAGAAAACCCATAACGCCAGTTCATCAAGTATGGCTGATCATATATATTTATGTCAATCATATCCTCAATACACAAGTTGCAAGAATCACTCACAGCACCACTACCGCATGTTAGCTCGAGCTCCCAAACGACACTCCAACAATGAACTTGGGCTCTTTTTATAGCCTATGACCCCCGGGACCAAACATAAAACAGGCAAGCACAATTTGGTGCAAATATAATTGACATGTAAATATAGACTGATTTGCCAAAACAATATGCCACCTGCCTAATATGCTGTTGGTACACTGCGTGTCACCAAACCGGCACTGACCCGCTAAGGCATGGACTCTACAAGACCCCTGAAGGTGTCTTGTGATATGAAACTAAGACACCAACAGCAGATCATTCAAGTCCTGTAAGTTATGAGGTGGATCTGCCATTGAGCGGGCTTGTTGGTCCAGCACATCTCACAGATGACGGATTGATATCTGGGGAATTTGGAGGTCAGGGCAACACCTTGAACTCTGAATTACGTTCCTCAAATCATTCCCGAACAATGTGTGCAATATGGTAGGGAGCATTATCCTGCTGAAAGATGCTACTGCCATCTGGGAATACCATTGCCATGAAGGGGTGTACCTGATCTGCAACAATGTCTAGGCTGGTGGAACGTGTCACATTGACATCCACATGAATGACCAGACCCACGGTTTCCCAGCAGAACATTGCCCAGAGCACACTACCTCCACTGCCTTGTCGTCTTCCTACAGTGTTTCCTGGTACCATCACTTCCCTAGGTAAACGACACACAAGAGCACGGCCATCCACATGATGTAAAAGAAAACTGGATTCATCGGACCAGGCAACCTTCTTCCACTGCCCCAAGGTCCAGTTCCGATGCTCGCATGCCCATTGTAGGCACTTTTGACGGTGGACAGGGGTCATCATTGGCACTCTGACTGGTCGGAGGCTACGCAGCACCATACGCAGCAGACTTGTGCTACAGTAGACCTTCTTTCGGTTCAAACCAGACAGGATGAGCTGTGGGGAAATTTAAAGTGATTGTGGTGTGTATGGGAGAGCCAGTGCTGCCACGACCAACGGTGATGGTCTACCTCATCACAAATGTATAATTTACTCAATCGTCTCCAGTACAGATATTTCCCCTGGTTTCAGAGGTCACTGCTCCAACACTGAAGTCAGGGGGATTCATCATGGAGTTGTCACGCTTCATATACGTACAGCTGAATGATTCCTGAGATGATTCTGTCGGAGTCTTAGAGAGAATGTTTTTAGATTCAGCAATCTCTTTTCTCTCACTGATTTCAGGTCTGTATAGAACACCATTATTGAATAATAATCAAATCTGACTTTACACCTCTTAAAACACAAATTGTGTCATGACACTAAATAATGTTAAATTATTTACATCAAGTCTATACCAAAAGACTGTACATGAACAATTAAAACAGAATAAATACACTTAACAGTAAAAACACTTAAGTGACTGACAAATTAAAAACAAACTGAGATTTACCTTGAGATATGATATATTTTGGAATTGCTTCTTCATAACAGCCACAACATATTCAACTAGACCTCTTTAGCTTTTGATCTGTACAGGTCAGAATCTGCTCAGCCCCTGCTCAGCCCCTCAGTGACTATGGAATACTTCAGGGGACAACAAACTATAAAACAAAGAATGCTACACACGTGCACGCATGTTTTCAAGAGTGCATGAGCAGGGGCCTTCAGTTGGCCGAAAATAGTCAAAACTCAAACTGGCAAGACTTCTCACATACTCAAAGGCTTCTTTATAATGAGTCTTGAAATGGGTGAAAGGGCAGTAGATTATTCTATACTTATAGGCCATCTTTTTTGCCATCTACAGAAAGGTAGCGATCCCCTTAAAACTTTAACACAAGTGTGTAGTACAAAGTGACAAAAGATGGACCCCCCAAAAATCATCTTTAAAATGCATAATGAAAACATTGTAATGAACCGGGTACTGGATTCAGTGAGCTGAAAGAGAAGCTGGAATACTGTGAAATATTGTCACTCTTCCCAGTTCAGTCTTGCAGATGTAACCCTTACAATCTGCAGGTGATACAGACAATTATATAAAGAGTGTTTCAGTTTATCAAGCCGTGATGAGATGAAGCCATGAACATAAAAACAATAACAATTTTCTCTTATATACTTCAAAATGGCAAGCAGTAAACAAACACACACACACAAAGTTAATCTAAATCTAGTTTCAGTGTATTCTCAGATTTCACTTGTTGACCTTAAACAAATGTCTTGTTGACAAACCTCCTTGTCTTGTGCGCTATAAGTCATTTAATAATTTGGAGTCATTCACAAGCTAAATCTAGAGTCTTTATAGGGTTTAAGTATAAGAACAAGGCAGATCTATAATTTTCCTACAGTATTTAAACTGCTGAGCATGACTTATCAGAACAGAAAAATAGCCGAATAATAATAATAATGAGTTTCAATACTGTCCTTTCTGACAAGCGTTGAAGAAAGTGTCATGGTGGTGCAGTTTTACGAGTTTTCCATGGATGTGTAACCCTTGTTCCCTGAAAAAGCAGAACGAGATGCTGTGCTTTGCCAAGTGCTTTTGGGAACAATCCTGTGTGTAACACGTCAATGAACATTGACCAGAATTTATAGCCTCGGCTGGTGAGATCATTAGATGCACCTGTGGCCAGGCTATAAATAGAGGCATCACCAACTTGTCATCGGATATCTTTTTCTGAAGAGCAGTCCTGGGATGTCCCAGTGCGGCAAAGAAGCGCAGCATCTCGTTCTGCTTTTTTCAGGGAACAAGGGTTACACATGTAACCCGAGACGTTCCCTTTACAAAAAGCTTCACTATGATGATGTGCTTTGCTAAGCGCTTTTGGGAATACAATACCCACGCCGCCGCACTGGGGCTGTCCGGACCCCTACGGTTGTGAAGTGTGCTCACAAGAACACGAGAGATCTCAGACATGAGCTTGAGATGTCGACTCGAGGACATAGGAGCTCTGAGTGGCATGAACATCTAAACCATAAAATTTAACGAATGTGTGCGGAGAGGACCAGCCTGCCACATCAAACTTGTTCAGGCATGAGCCTGCCATAAAACAGATGAATGTGCGCGGAGAGGACCAGCCTGCCGCATCACAAGCCTGCTGCAGAGGGACCCCTCTAGCCAAGGCTTTAGAGGAGGTGACCCCTCTGGTGGAGTGAGCCCTGAAGCTTGACCGCACGCCTCATAGGCCAGGGCAATAGCATCCCTCAGCCAATGTGACATCGTCTGCTTGGTAGCGGCCGCCCCCCTGTTGCGGCCCCCATAGAATACAAATAATTGCCCTGACTTATGCCACTGTCTAGTGCGGTGGACATAAGTCTGAAGGACATGGACTGGGCAGAGTCTGTGAAGTATTTCCTGCTCCGGCGTTAAAAATGGCGGGGAACAGAAGGCTACCAGAGTGACAGGATGTAGTGTCGAAAAAGGCATTTTAGAAACGTAGTCAGGATGAGGATGCAGAAAAGCTTTGGCCATATCTGGGCCAAATTCAAAACAGGCCGGCAAAACAGACAGAGCCTGTAGATCCCCGATCCTCTTAAGAGACGTAATCGCCATAAGAAAAACCATCTTGAGAGTCAGAAGTCTGTCAGACGCTGACTCAAGGTTCAAAGGGTGTCTCAACCAGACCCTCCAGGATTATTGCTAAGTCCCATGAGGGAGTTCTGGTCCTAACAGGAGGCATCAGTCGCCTGGCTCCACGAATGAAGCGAGCGAGTAGAGGATGCCTTCCCAAAGGCACCCCGTCCATCAAGGCATGTCAAGCCGAAATGGCGCCCACATAAACCCTGAGAGTAGCTGGGGAAAAGGCCTGCTGACAGTTTTTCCTGCAGAAAGTCCAGAACTGAAACAATTTGGCAGTTAACTGGATCTGCACCATGTAAACTGCACCACTTTTCGAAGACTTTATTTGTGTAGATTCTTCTGGTGGAGGGAGCCCTAGCATTAAGAATGGTCTCGATAACCTCAGGCGACAGCCGTGTCCCTCAGTTGGTACCATTCAGGGGCCAAACATGAAGTTTCCACAATTCGGGCCGGGGATGAAATATTGTCCCCTGTGCCTGAGACAGAAGGTCCCTCCTGTCTGGAATCACCCAAGGCGAGCCGTCGAGGAGAGATATCATCTCTGAGAACCAAATCCTGTTCGGCCAGCAAGGCGCTATCAGTAAGAGGCAAGACCCTTGCTGGCAAACTCTGGCCAAGACTCCCGGGAGCAGAGAAACCGGGGGAAACGCATACGGACACATTCTGGGCCATGTATACGCAATCGTTTCCAGACTCAGACAGAAGTAGAGGGGACATTGCACAGTCTCTTGAGAGGCGAAGAGGTCCACTTCTGCTCTGTAAAATCTCTCCCAAATTTGTTGTAATACCTCGGGGTGAAGTTTCCACTCGGCCATCGCTATGTTTTGTCTGGACAGAAAATCTGATCCCACATTTAGGTGTCCAGGGATATAAACTGCCCTGTGTGACAGGAGCTTGCCCTGGGCCCAAAGGAGAATCCGACATGCCAGCAAATTCAGGTGGCGAGTACGTAGACCTCCTTAATGGATTATGTAGGAGACTGCTGCTGTGTTGTCCACCTGCACAAGGACATGGCCGCCTCTCAGATGTCGGAGGAAGTATTTCAGGGCCAGAAATACCACCATCAGCTCGAGGCAGTTGATGTGCCAATCGAGCTGATGACCCTCCAATTCCCCTTGGGCTGGACGACCACTTAAGACCGCACCCAAACCCGTCAGAGAGGCGTCTGTCGTTAGCATCCTGCGACAACATGACGCACCGAGAGTGGGACACAAGGTAAGAAACTGGGGTCTGAACCACATAGAAAGGGAACGAAGCGCTCGTTGTGTAACCCTTATTTGCCTTAGGGGACTGGCCCTTGGATGAAATCCCCTGGCTTTTAGCCACAGCTGAAACGGTCTCATAAGGAGAAGGCCCAAAGGAATCACCATGGACGCAGACGCCATGAAACCTAGTATTTGTTGATACTGACGAACAGTGCAACCATGACCTAAGCACGAGATTGCTCAGGGAGTTCTGGATGGACCTGACAACTGTGCCCGCATCGTGATCGAGTTCCATATAATCCCTAGATAGGTAATTTCCTGGGTCGGAGAAAGAACACTCTTTTTGACATCGAGTCTCAGACCCAGAGAACCTAGATGAGCCAAAACGATATCTCTGTGCTGAACTGCCAGTCCTTGAGGCTGTGCTAGTATCAGCCAGTCGTCTAAATAATTCAGAATGCAGATGCCCTGGAGTCGCAAAGGAGCCAGTGCTGCATCCATGCAATTCGTGAATGTGCGGGGTGATAGGGCTAGGCCGAATGGAAGAACACGATACTGGAAGGCTTCGTCCCCGAAAGCGAACCTCAGAAACGTCCTGTGCTGTGGCAGAATTCCAATATGGAAATATCCGTCCATGAGATCGATCGTGACCAGCCAATCGTGATGTTGGAACTGAGACACAACAGACTTGACAGTTAGCATCTTGAACTTGAACACCCTGACCGAGCGGTTCAAGCCTCGAAGATCTAGAATCGGATGCAACCCCCCACCCTTCTTGAGAACCAGGAAGTATCTGCTGTAATAGCCTGTCTCTTTCTCTGGAAGGGAAACATGTTCTATGGCCCCTTTTACCAAGAGATTTTGCAGTTCTTTCCACAGTAGACATGCCTGCTCTGGTCTTACGGTAGTGGGAACCATGCCGTTGAAACGCGGAGGGCGGCGAGCGAATTGAAGGTATAAGGTTTCCTAGAAAGCTCATTGTGGAGGTCATCAAAGAAGGGAAGGGACTGATGAGGCGTTCCCTTCCCCACCAGACAGAAATGTGTCCTCTAATTTGGCGAGTTTGGGGGTTTCTTGGTTGCGTGGCCAGTCTAATTGAAGTCTAGCCACTGCACGAGTAACCATATATATATATATATATATATATATATATATATATATATATATATATATATATATACACACACACATATACACACACACACACACACACACACACACCTAAAGGATTATTAGGAACACCTGTTCAATTTCTCATTAATGCAATTATCTAATCAACCAATCACATGGCAGTTGCTTCAATGCATTTAGGGGTGTGGTCTTGGTCAAGACAATTTCCTGAACTCCAAACTGAATGTCAGAATGGGAAAGAAAGGTGATTTAAGCAATTTTGAGCGTGGCATGGTTGTTGGTGCCAGATGGGTATTTCACAATCTGCTCAGTTACTGGGATTTTCACGCACAACCATTTCTAGGGTTTACAAAGAATGGTGTGAAATGGGAAAAACATCCAGTATGCGGCAGTTTTGTGGGCGAAAATGCCTTGTTGATGCTAGAGGTCAGAGGAGAATGGGCCGACTGCTTCAAGCTGATAGAAGAGCAACTTTGCCTGAAATAACCACTCGTTACAACCGAGGTATGCAGCAAAGCATTTGTGAAGCCACAAAACGCACAACCTTGAGGCGGATGGGCTACAACAGCAGAAGACCCCACCGGGTACCACTCATCTCCACTACAAATAGGAAAAAGAGGCTACAATTTGCAAGAGCTCACCAAAATTGGACAGTTGAAGACTGGAAAAATGTTGCCTGGTCTGATGAGTCTCGATTTCTGTTGAGACATTCAGATGGTAGAGTCAGAATTTGGCGTAAACAGAATGAGAACTTGGATCCATCATGCCTTTTTACCACTGTGCAGGCTGGTGGTGGTGGTGTAATGGTGTGGGGATGTTTTCTTGGCACACTTTAGGCCCCTTAGTGCCAATTGGGCATCGTTTAAATGCCACGGCCTACCTGAGCATTGTTTCTGACCATGTCCATCCCTTTATGGCCACCATGTACCCATCCTCTGATGGCTACTTCCAGCAGGATAATGCACCATGTCACAAAGCTCGAATCATTTCAAATTGGTTTCTTGAACATGACAATGAGTTCACTGTACTAAAATGGCCCCCACAGTCACCAGATCTCAACCCAATAGAGCATCTTTGGGATGTGGTGGAACGGGAGCTTCGTGCCCAGGATGTGCATCCCACAAATCTCCATCAACTGCAAGATGCTATCCTATCAATATGGGCCAACATTTCTAAAGAATGCTTTCAGCACTTTGTTGAATCAATGCCACGCAGAATTAAGGCAGTTCTGAAGGCGAAAGGGGGTCAAACACAGTATTAGTATGGTGTTCCTAATAATCCTTTAGGTGAGTGTGTGTATAATATATATACAGTGAGGAAAATAAGTATTTGAACACCCTGCTATTTTGCAAGTTCTCCCACTTAGAAATCATGGAGGGGTCTGAAATTGTCATCGTAGGTGCATGTCCACTGTGAGAGACATAATCTAAAAAAAAAATCCAGAAATCACAATGTATGATTTTTTATCTATTTATTTGTATGATACAGCTGCAAATAAGTATTTGAACACCTGAGAAAATCAATGTTAATATTTGGTACAGTAGCCTTTGTTTGCAATTACAGTTTTTTCACCAGGTTTGCACACACTGCAGGAGGGATTTTGGCCCACTCCTCCACACAGATCTTCTCTAGATCAGTCAGGTTTCTGGGCTGTCGCTGAGAAACACGGAGTTTGTGCTCCCTCCAAAGATTCTCTATTGGGTTTAGGTCTGGAGACTGGCTAGGCCACGCCAGAACCTTGATATGCTTCTTACAGAGCCACTCCTTGGTTATCCTGGCTGTGTGCTTCGGGTCATTGTCATGTTGGAAGACCCAGCCTCGACCCATCTTCAGTGCTCTAACTGAGGGAAGGAGGTTGTTCCCCAAAATCTCGCAATACATGGCCCCGGTCATCCTCTCCTTAATACAGTGCAGTCAGCCCTGTCCCATGTGCAGAAAAACACCCCCAAAGCATGATGCTACCACCCCCATGCTTCACAGTAGGGATGGTGTTCTTGGGATGGTACTCCTCATTCTTCTTCCTCCAAACACGGTTAGTGGAATTATGACCAAAAAGTTCTATTTTGGTCTCATCTGACCACATGACTTTCTCCCATGACTCTTCTGGATCATCCAAATGGTCATTGGCAAACTTAAGACGAGCCTTGACATGTGCTCGGGGAACCTTTCGTGCCATGCATGATTTCAAACCATGACGTCTTAGTGTATTACCAACAGTAACCTTGGAAACGGTGGTCCCAGCTCTTTTCAGGTCATTGACCAGCTCCTCCCGTGTAGTTCTGGGCTGATTTCTCACCTTTCTTAGGATCATTGAGACCCCACGAGGTGAGATCTTGCATGGAGCCCCAGTCCGAGGGAGATTGACAGTCATGTTTAGCTTCTTCCATTTTCTAATGATTGCTCCAACAGTGGACCTTTTTTCACCAAGCTGCTTGGCAATTTCCCGTAGCCCTTTCCAGCCTTGTGGAGGTGTACAATTTTGTCTCTAGTGTCTTTGGACAGCTCTTTGGTCTTGGCCATGTTAGTAGTTGGATTCTTACTGATTGTATGGGGTGGACAGGTGTCTTTATGCAGCTAATGACCTCAAACAGGTGCATCTAATTTAGGATAATAAATGGAGTGGAGGTGGACATTTTAAAGGCAGACTAACAGGTCTTTGAGGGTCAGAATTCTAGCTGATAGACAGGTGTTCAAATACTTATTTGCAGCTGTATCATACAAATAAATAGTTAAAAAATCATACATTGTGATTTCTGGATTTGTTTTTTAGATTATGTCTCTCACAGTGGACATGCACCTATGATGACAATTTCAGACCCCTCCATGATTTCTAAGTGGGAGAACTTGCAAAATAGCAGGGTGTTCAAATACTTATTTTCCTCACTGTATATATATATATATATATATATATATATATATATATATATACACACACACACACACATATATATATATATATACACACATACATACTATAGGAATTTATAGGCTAACTTTTTAATAAACAAGAAATCTGTTCATGAACACACTGGAAATAATTGCGCACACACAAAACAATTATTATCATTGTTTTATATCATAATTATAATATTAAGATAACAATAATAATGGCTTCTTAAATATTCTGAAATGGTAATGCAAACAGAATAAATCTGGATAAAGAATTACATTTATTTGATGAAAATATTTTTTTAGACTGAAAATACATGAATGGTATTTTATTTGCAATTGATAACAAAAATGTATGAATATATATACACAATATATTCACGATACTTGCGTTATTTTAAATATATAGACTATAGGCCTACTGTCTATATAGTCAATGTATATTGTATTTAGTTAAAAAAATAATACACTTTACAGAGATAGATATATATATATATATACTTTTGGCACTTTTAGTCCTACAATTATTTTTTTATTCATGTGTGTAGCGCATGCTACACATCGCTACACACATGAATAAAAAAATAATTGTAGGACTAAAAGTGCCAAAAGTGCCACCCTGTGCCATCTGCTGGGAGAAAAGAGAATCGCAGCATTGAATGGCACAAATAAATATGACTACATAAATATGACTATATAAATATGACAAATGAATAGAATTAGAAGCAAAATACCTTCAAACTAGCTTTTCCTGATGTGATTTTGAATATGCAAGCACACTGGGCGATAAAACTCAAATATCTAGGAAAAGAAAGTCAAGAAAGTAATGCCCTGGAATTTGATCGAGTGCAAAGGTTTATTTTTTCTTAAAGCTTGCCGCGTCTAGTGTTAAGTCCTAATAACAGACCAACACAACTGTGTTGAAGAAACAAAAAACAAATAATTGCACTTGTTCTTGTCAATACTGAATATATAATTTAAAGTATGTGAGCCTCTGGGCTAATGACTTCTAAAGAGCCCATTAGGAGGCAGGTCTCACGGCCAAGGGTCTGAGATTGTAGACACCTTGCCCAATAAAAACAGTACAGTTTGGATACTGACAGAGTCTGACAGAGTATGAACTTCAAGGAGCTTTTGAACAATGTCCCAATCATAACCAATGTCAGAGAAACTAAGAATAATTGTGGAGATGTATGAAGATGGAAAAGGCTACAACATTTCTAAAGACCTGGATGTTCACCAATAAAACAGTACGATGAACTGTCTTCAAATGGAAGGAATTCAGCACTATTGCTACTTTCCCTAGAAGTGGGCACCCTCAAAATATCACCCCAAGAGCACAATGTGCAATGGGGAAGGAAGAGAAAAAGAAACCAAATGTAAATGCAAAAGAAGTGCAGAAAGATCTTGAACTTGCTCATGTGTCCACTGTACGAAAAACACTAAACAAGAATGGTGTTCATGGCAGAACACAACGCAGGAAACCACAGCTCTCCAAAAAAAAAAAAAAAAAAACTTCTGCATCTCTCAAGTATTCGAAAGACAACCTTGATGCTCCACAAAGTTTCTGGAATAATATAACAGAAGGAACAAAAATTAACTATCTGTCAGAAACACACACAACACTATATTTGGAGGAAAAAAAGCACTACACAACAACACCAAACCTCATCCCAACTGTGAAGCATGGTGGAGGAAGCATCACTGTTTGGGACTACTTTGCTACATCAGGGTCTGAACAGCTTGCAATCAATGAGGGAACAATTATTTTAAAAGGGTATCAAGAGATTTTACAGGAGTCTGAAAGTGCAACGGTCCGTAATCTGAAATTTAAGAGGTTGGGTGATGCAACAAGACAATGACCCAAAACACACAAGCAAATCAATAACAGAATGGCTAAAAAAGGAAGAAAATGTGTGTTTTAGAATGGTCAAGTCAGAGTCCAGGCCTTAGCCCAAGCATTACCTCAAAAGCACGGTTCATGTAAGAAGACCCAGAAACATGAAGAACTTTAAACAGATTTGTAGGTAGGAATAGTGTGAAATTGCTCCTCAGCATTGTACAGGTCTGATCAACAGCTACAGGAAATGTCTGGTGGAGGTTATTTCTGCTAAGGGAGGCTCTACCAGTTATTAATTTCAAGGTTCATTTACTTTTCATTGAAGTTTTTCTTTTCACTGTACAGGGGATCATTAGGAAGCCATGATGGACAGAAGCCAATGGGCAGCTTTGGCCAAGACATTACAAGAAATGCCCTGGGGCTTTTAATGACCACAAAGAGTTAAAACTTTGGATTAACGTCTCACCCGAAAGGTGAAGCCTTTTTACAGTATAGTGTCCCTGCAGGATGAGCAACCACTGATGGACAAACTAGCACCTTCCAGAAGCATCTAGTTTTCCTAGTAGGTCTTGCATCCAGGTACGGACCAGACTCCACTCTGTTTAGCTTCAGTGGGAACCAGTCTAGAGCTACTGAGTGATGTACTGCTGGATGTTTGACTCTCCCACTGATATCAATATGATCTGATATGAAGAACCCCAACTGTCACATCTGTGATGCATTATTATAGGTATTTAAAGAAAGACCATTTGTTCATCATACTCAACATGTGCCAGTTATGGTCCTCAGCAGCAGCTCATCAATAAAGATGCCATTGTGAACACTTAACTCAAGGGCAGTGAAAGTAGCCTAACCCAAAACACTGTTTTCATCTACCACTATGTTATACATATGAATAAGAATGCATACATGAATCTGTTCCATTACAAGTGTGCTTGGTGTATCAAATATCCATTTTATACAATGCAATTACAGCAAAAATATGAAGCAGACAATGTAAAGATAATGTACTGGTGGCTAAATAAGGCTTCGCGATAATGACAAATGTCAATAGCTGCTTTACCACCATCAGGCTGAACGGTTATCATTGCAGTTGGCACAGTTATGGTTTCTTTCCCCACAGTGGTGATTTAAATGTACATTAAAAATGCGTCTGTTGGCGACAGCATGAGGTGTAAACATTGTAGTGAGTGGCCTTTCGAGGGCGAACACATTCCAATTTTAGAACTGCTTTTACACCAGTTTTTACTCTGCTAAAGCACAGGAAGATACATCACATATCCCATAAGGCAAAGAGATTTACCATTGTTACAAAATGAAGGCAGCGAAGGCAGACGAGGAGAGCGGATCCAAATGCAGGATACTTTATTAAATCAACAAACAGGCAAAACACAAAGGAAAAACCCTCAATAGGGAAACAAACATAAAACTAGAAAAGCACGGGTAGGGGAAACACACCAGGCTAACAACATTTCAACGATTGACAAAGACAGAACAAAAAACCAGGGTATAAATACACAAGGACAGGATGATTGCAAAGATAAACAGGTGTGAACAATGACACAGAATGGCAGTGATGACGGCAGGTGGATTGTGGGAAATGTAGTTCTAAACAATAGACTGGTGAGACACAGAACACAGGGGCAGACAACAGGGGAACGTGACATAGCCCCCCCTCAAAGGAGCGGCTTCCAGACGCTCCTCAGAAAAAAGGCAAAAAAATCATCCAAGGAGAGAGGGGGGAGCTTGTGGTGGGCAGACAGACCAAGGGGGCAACGAAGGGCAGACAGGCAGTCCAGGGGGCAACGAGGGGCAGATAGGCAGTCTGGAGGGCAAAGAGGGGCAGATAGGCAGTCCGGAGGGCAACGAGGGGCAGACAGGGAGTCCAAAGGGGCACAATGGGCAGGTAGGAAGTCCAAGGGGCACGAAGGGCAGGCAGGAAGTCCAAGGGGGCATGAAGGGTAGGCAGGATGTCCAAGGGGGCATGAAGGGCAAGGACAGGTTCAGATGGTCTGGGAGCTGGCCACTAGCAAGGATAGGTTCAGGAGGCCTGGGAGCTGGCCACAGGGCAGGGCCTGGTTCAGGAGGCCTGGGAGCTGGCCACAGGGCAGGGCCCGGTTCAGGAGGCCTGGGAGCTGGCCACAGGGCAAGGACAGGTTCAGGTGGTCTGGGAGCTGGCCACAGGACGGGAACAGGGTCAGGAGGCCTGGGAGGAGGCCACAGGACAGGGACCGGGTCAGGAGGCCTGGGAGGAGGCCACAGGACGGTAACAGGGTCAGGAGGCCTGGGAGGAGGCCACAGGACGGGGACCGGGTCAGGAGGCCTGGGAGGAGGCCACAGGACAGGGACGAGGTCAGGGGCCCTGGGAGGAGGCCACAGGACAGGGGCCGGGTCCGGAGGCCTGGGAGGTATCGACCGGGCAGGGACAGGTTTACATGGCCCGGGGGCTGGCCATAAGGCAAGGGCCGGTTCAGGGGGCCTGGGAGGAGGAGTGGCCACTGGGGAGGCGGAGCCGAGGTAGGCGGAGCCGTAGGAGGCTTTAGGAGCGGAGACCTGGAAGTCTCGAGAGGCAGAGCCGAAGGAGGCTCGGGAGGTGGAACCACAGAAGGCCTGAGAGGAGGCCACAGGACAGGGATGAGGTCAGGGGCCCTGGGAGGAGGCCACAGGACAGGGGCCGGGTCCGGAGGTCTGGGAGGTATCGACCGGGCAGGGACAGGTTTACATGGCCCGGGGGCTGGCCATAAGGCAAGGGCTGGTTCAGGGGGCCTGGGAGGAGGAGTGGCCACTGGGGAGGCCGGCGGAGCCACGGGAGGCGGAGCCGAGGTAGGCGGAGCCGTAGGAGGCTTTAGGAGCGGAGACCTGGAAGGCTCTGGAGTCTCTGGGGCAGAGCCGTAGGAGGCTCTGGAGGCGGAGCCGTAAGAGGCTCAGGAGGCCCTGGGGGCGGAGCCGAGGAAGGTGGTGCCGTAGGAGGCTCTAGAGGCGGAGGCCTGGAAGGCTCCGGAGGAGGAGTCGTAGGAGGCTCGGGAGGTGGAGCCATAGAAGGCTCGGGAGACTTGAGAGGCAGGGCCCTGGAAGGCTCGAGAGGCTTGAGAGGCGGAGCCCTGGAAGGCTCGAGAGGCTTGAGAGGCGGAGCCCTGGGAGGCTCGAGAGGCTTGCGAGGCGGAGCCCTGGGAGGCTCGGGCGACTTGAGGGGCGGAGCCCTGGGACGCTCGAGAGGCTTGAGAGGCGGAGCCCTGGGACGCTCGAGAGGTGAAGCTCTGGGAAGCTTGGAAGGCGGAGCTCTGGGAGGCTCGAGAGGCTGGAGGGGCGGAACCCTGGGAGGCTCGAGAGGCTTGCAGGGCGGAGCCCTGGGAGGCTCGAGAGGCTTGCGGGGCAGAGCCCTGGGAGGCTCGAGCGGCTTGCGGGGCGGAGCCCTGGGAGGCTCAAGAGGTGAAGCTCTGGGAAGCTTGGAAGGCGGAGCTCTGGAAAGCTCAAGAGGCTGGAGGGCCGGAGCCCTGGAAGGCTCGAGAGGCTTGAGAGGCGGAGCCCTGGGAGGCTCGAGAGGTGAAGCTCTGGGAAGCTTGGAAGGCGGAGCTCTGGAAAGCTCGGGAGGCTCGGAAGGCGGAGCTCTAGGAAGCTCGGACGGCGGAGCTCTGGAAAGCTCGTTAGGCGGAGCTCTGGGAGGCTCGGGCGACTTGAAGGGCGGAGCCCTGGGAGGCTCGAGAGGCTTGAGAGGCAGAGCCCTGGGAGGCTCGAGAGGTGAAGCCCTGGGAAGCTTGGAAGGCGGAGCTCTGGAAAGCTCGAGAGGCTGGAGGGGCGGAACTCTGGAAGGCTCGAGAGGCGGAGCCCTGGGAGGCTCGAGAGGCTTGCGGGGCGGAGCCCTGGGAGGCTCGAGCGGCTTGCGGGGTGGAGCCCTGGGAGGCTCGAGAGGCTTGCGGGGCGGAGCCCTGGGAGGCTCAAGAGGTGAAGCTCTGGGAAGCTTGGAAGGCGGAGCTCTGGAAAGCTCGGGAGGCTCGGAAGGCGGAGCTCTAGGAAGCTCGGACGGCGGAGCTCTGGAAAGCTCGTTAGGCGGAGCTCTGGAAAGCTCGTTAGGCGGAGCTCTAGAAAGCTCGGGAGGCTCGGAAGGCGGAGCTCTAGGAAGCTCGGAAGGCAGAGCTCTGGAAAGCTCGGGAGGCTCGGAAGGCGGAGCTCTAGGAAGCTCGGGAGGCGGAGCTCTGGAAAGCTCGGGAGGTGGAGCTCTGGAAAGCTCAGGAGGCGGAGCTCTGGAAAGCTCGGGAGGCTCGGAAGGCGGAGCTCTAGGAAGCTCGGATACTGGCACTGGCTCTTGGACAGTCATGGCTACTGGCACTGGCTCTGGAACGGTTGAAGCTACAGGCGCTGGCTCAGGGACGGTCAAGGCTACAGGCGCTGGCCCACTGACCTCTGGGACGACAGGCACTGGCTCACTGACTTCTGGGACGACAGGCACTGGCTCACTGACCTCTGGGACGACAAGCTCGCTCACCGTGACATGCGTGGGCTCTGGCTCGCTCACCGTGACATGCGTGGGCTCTGGCTCGCTCACAGTGACATGCGTGGGCTCTGGCTCGCTCACAGTGACATGCGTGGGCTCTGGCTCGCTCACCGTGACAGGCGTGCGCCGGAAGGCGAAAGCCTGTCTTCTCCTCCTCCTCCAGGCAGACGAAGTGGGCCGTACTGGCTCGGTGGCCGTGGCAGGCATGAAAGGACGAACCACGGGCGAATGGAGTACCAACACTGTGGGAGGAGTGGCAGGGCTCTCCTCGATGACATCCACAGTGTATGGTGAAGCGCAGACCAGCAGAGTCTCCTCAACGAAGTCCTGGAGCTTCCAACTGTACGTCGGTGGCAACCGTTCCCGGAGCGCACAACTCAGGTTGGCCCGGAAAAACACCACCAGGTCGGAGTCAGGGAAGTCAGTGGCACCCGCAATCAAGAGGAAATCGCACCGAACGGTTTCCCTGCTGGAGGCTTAGCAGCTTGCAACTTACACGTAAAGCCGCTGGATCCATGTGGCGGTCAATCGTTCTGTTACAAAATGAAGGCAGCGAAGGCAGACGAGGAGAGCGGATCCAAATGCAGGCTACTTTATTAAATCAACAAACAGGCAAAACACAAAGGAAAAACCCTCAATAGGGAAACAAACATAAAACTAGAAAAGCACGGGTAGGGGAAACACACCAGGCTAACAACATTTCAACGATTGACAAAGACAGAACAAAAAACCAGGGTATAAATACACAAGGACAGGATGATTACAAATGATAAACAGGTGTGAACAATGACACAAAATGGCAGTGATGACGGCAGGTGGATTGTGGGAAATGTAGTTCTAAACAATAGACTGGTGAAACACAGAACACAGGGGCAGACAACAGGGGAACGTGACAACCATCATATGCAGAGGAGTTTTGTATAACAAACAGATAGGTAGAAGTTCCCAGACTAGGACATTTGACAAAATATTATACAATATAATGATGGTTTTAATGAGCTAACCATCATAATAAAATCATGAAGATACACTAAACACACTTATTTGATTAACCTCACGACAGCAAACCTTGCTAGCTACCTAAATTGAATGAGTTACCTTGGCATTGACAAATTGATATTTGTGAGTTGCACACTTGCCACGGTACCATAATATCCACAACGGTGCACTGTTCATGTTCAAACCAACAGGTTGGACACTAGGTGGTAATAAGTGGTAATTTCTGTTAAGCAATAGACTACACAATAATGCAAGGCAGCTTGATATCAAACTTTGCATTTTTTATTTTTTATTTTAACCAAAAATTTAAATAAAACTCAAAAAAATAGTGAAATTAAAATGTGTGGCGGTAAATTTTTTGAAAGATGGCTTTTCAATAGTCGTGAAGGGCAACATCTCTTTGGCAACGACTTCATCTGTGCATTCTCTCCATCATGGGCTACCAGTCGGGTATTTCATTGTCTGGGCAAATACATCACTTATTGTGAGTTGTTGTGGGTTTAATGTTGGTGTTTTATTACCTTTCATCCCATGACCCAGTTTAGCTGCATCGGAAGGGTAATGACTTTGACAGTGTGAATTCATTTGTTTTGTTCCCTCCTAGGGCTGGCCGATCCATAACAAATACAAATATACACACACACACACACACACACACACACACAAGTTAGTTCCGGTCCTCAAATCTGATTGGACGAGAGCCGTTCCATGAGCACTGATGGTCTGACACTATCAGCACTCGGATGCTTCACTGGGTGTATCACTCCGCTTGTGTTCGTGATGTTCTAACCTAAAGTGTAAGAGCAGTGCAGATCTGTTGTCTTTTTTATTTGACAATACATATGTTAGCCAGCAGGTGGTGGCAAAAGATAATTTTTCTGTGTAATATGAGTCAGTTAGGTGATGTGAAGTGAATCCTTTAGTCATTGTTTACATACAACAGCGCTCCGTGATTGATCGTACTACTAATACATTACCAAAGCTAGGAAATGGCTTTAAACAGCTTTAAATGGACAACTTCAGGATTAAGGCTCATCACAGCTGAGAGAAACAACTGATTTATTACAGAACTCAAGGTGCTCTCCTTTTATTGGAGTTTCCATATTGGATACATACTGTTTAGAATGGTGGAGGACATCGCTTCTATAGTGAATGACTCTTGCGCACCGGCTACCGCGGAACAGGGAGAAATATCCACGCTTGGACGTCTATTTTCCACTGAGAAAGCTGATCTTCAGAAAGTTGACAGCATCTCTGCTTGAGTTGCAATAGATGATCGCATGCATGCATGCAATCTCATGCACAAATGCGTTTTTATGATTGTACTTGGTTTTTCCTAATTTTTTTCAAATTGACTTGTTCATTGAACAATATATAAGCAATATCACACTCTTAATCGGCTATATGGCCCTAAATCAGCACTGCTGTTATTACTTACAACACTCGAATCACAGCAGTGCTGATATAGGGCCATATCACACTCTTGCTTGTGTGCTATTGCTTAAATATATACACTCACCTAAAGGATTATTAGGAACACCTGTTCAATTTCTCATTAATGCAATTATCTAATCAACCAATCACATGGCAGTTGCTTCAATGCATTTAGGGGTGTGGTCCTGGTCAAGACAATCTCCTGAACTCCAAACTGAATGTCAGAATGGGAAAGGTGATTTAAGCAATTTTGAGCGTGGCATGGTTGTTGGTGCCAGATGGGTATTTCACAATCTGCTCAGTTATTGGGATTTTCACGCACAACCATTTCTAGGGTTTACAAAGAATGGTGTGAAAAGGGAAAAACATCCAGTATGCGGCAGTCCTGTGGGCGAAAATGCCTTGTTGATGCTAGAGGTCAGAGGAGAATGGGCCGACTGATTCAAGCTGATAGAAGAGCAACTTTGCCTGAAATAACCACTCGTTACAACCGAGGTATGCAGCAAAGCATTTGTGAAGCCACAACAAGCACAATCTTGAGGCGGATGGGCTACAACAGCAGAAGACCCCACCGGGTACCACTCATCTCCACTACAAATAGGAAAAAGAGGCTACAATTTGCAAGAGCTCACCAAAATTGGACAGTTGAAGACTGGAAAAATGTTGCCTGGTCTGATGAGTCTCGATTTCTGTGAGACATTCAGATGGTAGAGTCAGAATTTGGCATAAACAGAATGAGAACATGGATCCATCATGCCTTGTTACCACTGTGCAGGCTGGTGGTGGTGGTGTAATGGTGTGGGGGATGTTTTCTTGGCACACTTTAGGCCCCTTAGTGCCAATTGGGCATCGTTTAAATGCCACGGCCTACCTGAGCATTGTTTCTGACCATGTCCATCCCTTTATGGCCACCATGTACCCATCCTCTGATGGCTACTTCCAGCAGGATAATGCACCATGTCACAAAGCTCGAATCATTTCAAATTGGTTTCTTGAACATGACAATGAGTTCACTGTACTAAAATGGCCCCCACAGTCACCAGATCTCAACCCAATAGAGCATCTTTGGGATGTGGTGGAACGGGAGCTTCGTGCCCTGGATGTGCATCCCAAAATCTCCATCAACTGCAAGATGCTATCCTATCAATATGGGCCAACATTTCTAAAGAATGCTTTCAGCACCTTGTTGAATCAATGCCACGTAGAATTAAGGCAGTTCTGAAGGCGAAAGGGGGTCAAACACAGTATTAGTATGGTGTTCCTAATAATCCTTTAGGTGAGTGTATATATAAAAATCACAATATCCAATTACATCATCAACCCCATGGCTGAGAGATCGGTGAATTCTTGCTTAAGTGATTTTACATTGAAAATTAAATCTCTGTGTGTGTGTGTGTGTGTGTGTCTCTGATATATATATATATATATATATATATATATATATATATATATATATATATGAATGAAGAGAGAGAGAGAGAGAGAGAGAGAGAGAGAGAGAGAGAGAGAGAGAGAGAGAGAGATTAAGCTTTTGACACTTAGGACAATTGACTTGACAACTATTACACAAGGTGCAACATTCATCGATGCTCAAGACAACACACTACTAAATGCATTCTATACTTTATGTAAATATCTGTAATGTAGATTTTGAAGAGCAGTACTAAATAAAAATCTTTTAATTTTATAAATTATGAAAGGGGTGTGAACAGTTATGAGACAAAAGGAAATGCAAATGTATCTTCTCAACTATAAACTGTTTATTAAACCTCAGATTAAAGGGTTATCAACCGTTTTCTCCTTTATATCTCGTTTCTGAACAGCAATCTAAATAGAGCAATTCTGCGATTTGTTGAGTAAAAACAGCCATTTTGCTCCTCAATGTTTCAGTTTAGGAGCCAATGTCTCCCAAGTCCCCTGATTGAGCCCTGATTATTTCAAAACAACGACAGCTCATTTAATTATTATATATACAATTTCATAATATAATATATTCATTTATAGAATGTTTGTATTTTTACAAAGTTAAATTATGATTATAATAATGAATGACAAATAAATGATTAAAATATAAATATACACTTTGCCAGTTTTTCAGGGCAGGTTTTGTTCAGTTGTGCACCTGATCAGCCTGAATCTCACTATTTTTGACATTATTTGTTTGTGACCTTTTCTTATAGAGAAACTATTTAAACTGAGCATTTATATTGAGTATTAAAGAACTTTATATTGATGAGAAATTATAATGTGCATCTTGCTTAAACATTTTATTCAGAAAATAAACATTTTCTGTAATGGTTTGTAATTCAAGTATTATTACATGATTATTAAATCAAACATTTCGTATATAGAATCAAAATTGTCCCATCCCTTGTATTTGTCTTTATTTTAGCTTTTTAAAATGTAAAAATTCTACATTATCAATTAATATGTCATGAGATTGCATATATAATGATATTTGTGGTCACTGTTTGAAATAATGTGTACATTAGTTTACATACCTTTATTTAACAAGCACTACAATGGTACTGTCACTTTAAGAATAGTGGAAGTTGGGGGGCCTTTGTAACTCAACTCAACTCAACTCTACTGCATTAGGCCCAAAATAAAGAGAGTTTGGACACCCCTGCTTTAGAAGACCTCACCTCCGACCTCTTGCAAATTAAAATTAATCCGGTTCTCTTTGCATTAACATTGTACCTCTGTTAAAAGATGAAAAAATGTGCAATCACAAAGTCATTAATAGTATTACATCAGCCACAGCACACACTGACATACCTCTTGACCCCATACGCCATGTTGAGTAGATTGTCCAACCTGAGACAAACACACATGCACATTAAAACATTCTCAATGTCAGATCAAACTAAACTATGTTTGAGGGCCGGGTGATAAAGCTACTCATTTTCATCCTTTGTTAGCCTTGTGCAGTATTTTTCCTTTATAAACTTTTCGGCCGTTGACATGACCGCACACGTTGACGGCTCAAGTACAATTGGTTGTAAGACTGTGCATGTAAATGCAGTCAATGTTTTCAAAAGTTGGTAAATCACAGAAATCTTTCACTTAACTCTGGCTTGAAGTTTAACTGGGTGATGCTTTTACAAGTTCTGTCTTAACTATCTAATACTTTCAAAACTAACAAGAGAAAGAATTGGTCTTATGAGGCTCTTTAGGAAACTCTTTATTTGACAATTACAATCGTCAGCAAAATATGCATAATGATTATTTTGCACTTGTACCCAGTGGTGTAGTGGTGCCTGGAAAAGTGGGTATACTCTTAATTTATGCCCCCCATTTAAAGCGGCCCAGCAAAGGATGAACGCCCTGTGTTATATAAACAGTGACGTGTAAGACTAGTCTTGCATATTTAGTCCACCCCAAAATGGGCCAATAGTTTTTGCACACTGTCACTTAACTTCTGCTGCTTGACTTCACGGAGTAAGAATCATTATGAAATGAATATTAGCCACAGAAGAGGTGCAGATTTTGCAATCAATACTGGCCCAAAGACTATAGGAAGAGACAACTACATAATTATGAATTTTGCGTGAACTATTCCTTATTCCATCCACACATGAAAATTGGACAACTATTCTCTAACCTTGCAGGTATATTTTTAGGGTATATTTGCATTTATTCACATGCGATTGCAGTGTTTCCCACAGGATTTTGTGAGACTATGGGGGTGGACCTCTGAGCCTCTAGGGGGGTTCATGGGCATGCTCCCCCGTAAGAAAATGTTGTACATTTTAAAGTTAAATACTTCCATCTGGTGCACTTTGAGAGCAAAATAAAGAGGCTAGTGTTGTGCTCTTGTAAACAGTGTTGTGCTCTTAAAGCTGCAGTAGGCAACTTTGAAATTAATTGAATTGAGAAACAGCGCCCCCAATAGTTCCCCATATACATGATGCTCTACACCACCACCTAGGGTTAAATTGACAGAGCCAAGGCCTGCCTCGACAAAAGCGATTGGCTAAAATTAGCTGGATTGACACAACCCGACCCACATTTTTCACTCAGAGCTGGAGTCTGTGGTGCTAACTAATCTCTCACAGGGCCTCATTTAACAAAACATCATGTTTATATAGAAAACACATTTTCCACTGAATAAATACTACTGTAGCTTTAACAATTTCATGCCCTAACCATTCTGAAAAGCAGGTTACAAACTAGTGATGTCAGTTTCAGCTTTTTATCTTTTAACGTTACCTCAGACTGCTCACGATAGCTTGTGAAGGTGTAAGCAGTGTAACGTTATGCCAATTAACCTAGTAACACTAACATTAATTTACATTAATCATCATGATTGTAACTCACTATTGTACACTGATGATGATAAATTGTGTGTGGAGTAGTGTATAAATGCAGTGGATACGTTTACTGTTAGTTAACAACCCTCTAATTTCATGTTCGAGAAAAAAATCATCATTGGATAGTACATTTTAGTTTGGACTCGCCAGACGTTTGACCTCATGTAAGAACAATGTAACTAAAAAATATATTAAGCAAACTGAGCTGAGGGATCCTCTTCATATATATATATATATATATATATATATATATATATATATATATATATATATATTACACACAATATAGTATATTGTAATTTGATAATCTCCACAGAAATAGAGCAGGACATCTCCTCTGTCTGTGACTAAACCCCATTTGCATTACGTGGCCGTGTGTGGATCTTAGGGAACCCAGCAAAGCAATCGTTGTGGATAGCTACCCCATTCCACACATTGAAGAACTCTTTTCACACTTGAGAGGGGCTGTGATGTTTTCTACAATCGACCTGGCAAATGCTTACCATCAGGTATCACTACATGAGGACAGTAGGGACCTTACTGCTTTTATAACACATGATGGGTTGTTTCGTTTCAAGCGAGTTTGCTACGGATTAGCATCAGCTCCAGCGGCTTTTCAAAAAATTATGTCTACTATTCTCAGGGGTGTTACAGGCGTCCAGTGTTATCTGGATGACATAATTGTGTTTGGTGACTCTGCTACTAGCCATGATACTCACCTAAAAATAGTGCTGCACAAACTACAAGAAGCAGGTCTGCATCTAAATGAGAAGAAATGTACATTTCGCCAGGAAAAGCTCACATTTCTGGGACATACCATCTGCAAAGAGGGACCGATGCCTGATCACAGTCACTTGGAAGCAATACGCAATGCTCCACCACCGTCGGATGCGCCCACACTAAGATCATTTCTAGGTCTCGCCGCTTGGTATGCTAAATTCATTCCTAACTACGCAGCTGTTGTTGAGCCTATGAGAGATGCCCTTAGAGGAAATTCAAATTTTGCATGGAGTAATAAAGCACACGAAAGTTTCCAGGAAGTAAAAGAACTGATTGCACAGAGCCCTGCATTGGCTTTATTTGATCCTGCTTTGCCCACATTTGTTACAACAGATGCCTCAGACTATGGCGTAGGTGGCATCCTGACTCAGCTTCATCCAGATAAGGCAGAAAGGACCGTGGCTTTCGCATCCAGAAGCTTGACATCGGCAGAAAGGAAATATTCGGTTGTTGAAAAAGAAGCCCTTGCTTGTGTCTGGGTCATTGAGCGTTGGAGAACATACCTGTGGGGCAAACACTTCACATTAAGATCAGATCACCAAGCCTAACCACCCTTTTGACTACTAAAGGTATGAGACGAGCTGGACTGAGAGTAGCACGATGGTCCGCCAGACTGCTCTGCTTCAACTATACTATGCAGTACAGACGGGGGGTTGACAACCAGGTAGCGGATTGTCTTTCACGTCTTCCATTACCAAATGAAATTAATGCTGACCTTGATTCGGAACCCGAAACTGTTGCTGCTATCACTACACTCCTGTCAGCTGTTTCTGTGGCCGAGTTTGCTGCTGAAAGCTCCTCATGTCCTGAGCTTGCCAAACTTCGTCAATACATTGAGTATGGCTGGCCCGCTACATCCAAAGCCCTGCATCCTGACATTTCCAGGTACTTTCCAATACGAGACGAACTGTCTATTTTGGACTCGTATGTGCTACAAGGACCACACAGACTGATTGTGCCACTTAGTTTATGTTCACGTTTGGTCACCCTCGCTCATGATGGCCATCAAAGCATTGTGAGAACCAAGCAACGGCTTAGGGAGTTATACTGGTGGCCTAAGATGGATTCGCAGGTACAGTTCACAATTGCAACCTGCGTCACCTGCCAACTCAATGATAAAACTGCTAGAACCACACATGCACCACTTACCCCAGTTGACTATCCAATTGGTCCGTGGCAGAAACTGGGCATCGATGTGGTGGGTCCTTTCGACATTGGTCCTGTTAGTTGTAGATACGCTATCACATTGATTGACTACCATTCAAAATGGCCAGAGGTAGCTTTTGCACTTCACGTGACTGCATCTACCATTAATTGTTTTCTGAGGTCAGTGTTCAGCCAGAAATGGAATCCTCTGGAGGTTGTTACTGATAATGGACCTCAGTTCCGGTCAACAGAGTTTAAACTATTCCTACAAGAAAGAGATGTAAAGCACATCCGTACTTCTATATATCACCCGGAAGGAAATGGAGCTGTGGAGCGCTGGAATAAGGTGCTGAAGGAGGCTATTCTGACTGCAGAAAGGGAAAGAGCCCCTTGGACATCGTTCATTGCGGTTTTTCTGCAAACTTACCGAGCCACGCCTCATGCCACGACAGGAATTTCTCCTTTTGAGGTGATGTTTGGAAGGAAAATGAGAACAAAATTGACAATTCTTCCAAAGTGCAATGTGAATCCGGCTATAAAAAAGCTGAAAACAAAAGTGATGCGAAACCAGAGGAAAATGAAAGCATACCTGGATACAAAGCGAAAAGCAAAGACTCCGGGGCTCAAGGAAGGCGATTTTATATGGGTGCGAAAACCTGTGCATGTGAGAAAAGGGAAATCAAAATTCAGCAACCCTATGCAGATTGTTAGAAGGAAGGGGACACGTAGTTTTGAACTGAGTGATGGACGAACTTGGGACGTATCTCATTTGGCACCACTGCTCACAGAATTTACTCATGTTCCTGAACACTCTGAGTTAACTCCTACTGCACCACCTGGAAGTGGTAACAACCAATTGGAGGGACGTTGTAGAAGGAAGCCAGTACGGTTGAAAGACTATGTAACCTAAACTGTTATAGAAGGCAAAGAAAGAAAGAAATAGAAAATACCCAGAAGTTTAGTTCAGGAAAGTTGTGGTTTGAACTATTCATGCTATATGTGTTTTGTCAAGAGACATTGTTAGACATTGTTCTGTGTTTCTAATATAAGTAAAGAAATCGGGAAAAAAAATAAAAGGACTGAATATATTGTTTAGCAATGTTCATTGTAACTGCAGATGGAAACAAATTAAGTCAGGGGAAAATGTTGTGTTCTCTTGTTACGTTGTCATTTGATAAATCTCCGCTAGATGGAGATATTGTGCTAGATATGGAGATAGGAGGAGAGAGGAGGAAGAGGAGGGAGAATGAAAAGTAAAGAGACACGTTCGCTACTCTGTGTGTGCTCTCATTTATTTTGTACGTGACTACACAACAGATTCATATTTCAGTGTAGTTACAGTTTTCAGTGTCGTAAGTATTTAGATCGTTAGTTCTGTACAGCAGTACCACCGCTCTCTAAATGCAGAGAACGCAGCCTACGTAGGGCACTAACTCCGGTCATGGAACACTCGCTGTGTCTGAGTTTTCCCTATTTTGTAGGAGTGTCTGAATTCTGAGTGAGCCACTCGTTCCCTACTATAAAATATACTTTTTTACCTTTTCTCTAGGGACACATTCAGGCACAATCAGCATGAACTCAATCAATAAAGATTATACATATTGCATTTTTATTGGGGCTGTTGGTTTAACATGTTAATATAAAAACTAATATATTAAACACATTTACGCAAATAATCATTTCCCAGGACCCTAGTAAGGAATATTTCTACCATCAGAGCAAATCAAGCTTAAAGTATCACCTGTTTTCAGCAGGGGGCAGCAAGTGAAATGCAAGCTGTATAGAGAACAGACACACTCAGGTTTGGTTGACAAGGGTTCACAATCAGATGGACAGAGCACAATTCTGAATGCAGAAATCTCAAGTGTTTTACACTGAGTTTGTGACATGACGCAACCAAAGTGAGATGCTCTGACACAGGTGTACACCGTTACGTCCTGTGAAAAGCCCTTCATTAATCTGACAGACTGACAAATTCAAATCACAAAATGGATTTCTGTGGACTTTAGGCCAATAATATGGAAATAAACAATATATTGACTTCACTATCTTATCAGTGCTTTACACGTCTGCCACAATGTAATGCATTTAAATTATTTGAATAATATTTATAACATCCATTTATAACTATTGAAATATAATTATTTAATCATATTTAATTGTTATTTTGGAGGGCTTTCTCTGCAAATATTTATATATGCTAGTGATTGAATTTCACGACATGCCGATTATTAATCAAATTAATTGCAATTAAAAATTACTCTATTGACAGTCCTGCTTTTTAGATTTATATAACCATTATATTCTGCATTGAAGTGAGGCAAAAAATTATGGGTGTAAAGATCCATCGATCTGGATTGAAGCATCACTAAAATAAGCAATGATGCGATGTCATCAAAACAACGCATAATGTATATGTATTTATTTTCAAGAATTGAAGACTGAAGTCAGAGAGCTCACAATATTCAAATAATATTTTGGTTACATTTGTGATAGGGCTGCACTATATGGACAAAAAGTCCATCCATCCATCTTCAACCGCTTATACGAAGTCGGGTCGCGGGGGCAGCTGCTCCAGCAGGGGGTCCCAAACTTCCCTATCCCGAGCCACATTAACCAGCTCTGACTGGGGGACCCCGAGGCTACCTAATCCTGGGTCTTCCCCGAGGCCTCCTCCCAGCTGGACGTGCCTGAAACACCTCCCTCGGGAGGCGGCCAGGGGGCATCCTTACCAGATGCCCAAACCACCTCAACTGACTCCTTTCGACGCAAAGGAGCAGCGGCTCTACTCCGAGCTCCTCACGGATGACTGAGCTCCTCACCCTATCTCTAAGGGAGAAGCCCGCCACCCTTCTGAGGAAGCCCATTTCAGCCGCTTGTACTCGTGACCTAGTTATTTTGGTCATGACCCAGCCTTCATGACCATAGGTGAGGGTAGGAACAAAAATTACTCCGGCCAACCTTCCGCTCCATTGTCCCCTCACTCGTGAACAAGACCCCGAGGTACTTGAACTTGTAAAGTTGTGAGTGATTATTCTGAAAAATAGTCTAGTAATGTTTTTCACATGTTCAACTGCCAAAAGGCAGCTGGGGGTTTCACACTTGAGTCTTCTTAAAAAGAACCAAACTGACATTTCTTCCCAAATCATCCACCAAGAAACAAACAGTGAAACAAAGAAAAAAACACTGTCTTATTCAAAATGTACCCCATCCACTGTATACCTGTAATTGTCCATTTTGTGACAGGATCTCAGCCCACTAATAGTCATCATTCGTTTTTGCAACCCAGTTAACTTGAATATTTGGGATGCTCCAATCAAGATTTTAACATCTAAATCATCTGATGCTAATCATTTAATTTTTTATCAGCAGCTCTGTCAAAATTGGTTCAATGTACGCTTTCTGCTCAATGTCAATGTTAACTGAATTACCCTGTTGGAAATACCATAGTTGGCTAGTCTTTGCTGTCAAAAATACTGTTGGTTGATTAAACAAAAATATTAAATTTGACTCTTTATACTAGGCATAAACAGGAAGGCTTATACCAACTATTCTCTACTGTATAATAGATAGTTCTAAACAACCCATGAGTGTAATTTAACTTGAAGGGAGTCACCATTTCTTTTAATTATTGTAATTAATTTATTATTTAATGTAACAATGGCTTTTGAACACTACGGGTGCTACTGTTAATGTTGTTTGCTCTGCAATCATTTAATAAAGATGTTTGGATTATGCCCCATCTTGTATTATGTTAGTATAATGATATTGTGTCTGGCAGAGTGTTGCTGCTATCGCAGATGATAATAAAAAACGCTTCACGCAGGACACGCTGGTTTAGTGTAAATGAAGCGCTTGACGCACGCAAGTAAACTGAACTCTGAGCATGAGATTGATTTGAGGAGCACAGAACCGCTCTGAAAACACTGTAGTAATGATCTAACTTAATATAGACTGGACAGAGCAGCACAAATAAACTTTTATTTAAAATCGCCGCCCTTTGTAATCCAATAATAGCACAAGATCATATCGCAGTTTGATTTTATTTTGATTTATTGTGCAGCCCTAATTTGTGAGATAAATAATTGATTGTATAGGTACAAAATATAGTAATATCAATAGCAGGCACCTGAATCAAATCTAAATCACTTCATCGCAGATTTGAAGTATTGGCAAATATTAGATCACTGGCTAAGAGTATCAATATTTAGATTTATATTATATAATAGGGTCGGGGTCCTGTGAACGTGCATGGAGTTTGATTTAGAGGACTGTCACGTAGATCCCGAGACCCTGACCGGACTATATGCCCAAGGTTCCCACGACCCCTTTTAGGGATCAGGTGTTGAGCATGCAAGCGAAGCTGCCCCGGAGGCGGCAGACCTAGCTTTACCATTGCTGTGTCTGGTGCGTGCTTTGCACATCTATTTGGATTGCATGCAGAGCTTTAGACACTGAGCAGCTCTTTGTCTGCTTCGGTGGATAGCAGAAAGGGAATGCTGTCTCCAAACAGAGGCTTGCCCACTTGATCGTGGATGCCATTGCTTTGGCCTACCAGACCCAGTCTGTGCCCTCCCCCTTGCGGGTTCGAGCACACTTTAAAAAGAGTGTGGCATCCTTATGGGCACTGGCCAATGGCACCTCTCTAGCATCTATAGAGCAGCTGGCTGGGCAACACCCAATACATTGCGAGATTTTACAATCTCCAGGTTGAGCCGTTTTCGTCCCGTGTTCTTTCAGGTACGAAAAAGATGGTGAAGCCGTGTGCTCTTCACTCCCATGTGTCTTCCTGATCTGTGAACCCTGTGTTTCATATCCCTGATCTCTGCCTGCATCACCTCGGTCTATTGATGGACTACGATCTTGAAATGGAATACATAGACTAACTATTGCCAACAAAAGCCTTCATCAGCCAATTTTTCTCCATTAATCCACATCTTATGTAGTTTTGTGTTCCTTGCCACAGTCGCCTACAGCTTGCTCACTGGAGTTATTAATACAATTATTATTTAATTACTTATTTTTAAACACAATTAACAATCATATTTTATCTAATTACACAATGATGATTCATCAACATTATAGACATTACAGTTTTATCGTCTGTTAATGCTGATCTTCTGTAAAGCTGCTTTGAAACGATGTGTGTTGTGAAAGGTGCTATACAAATAAATTTGACTTGAAAAATATTAGAACGCTGGCTAAGAGAATCAATATTTGGAACGAAGTTTGTATCATGATGAAACTGCCGACTTATGCCATTTAAAAATAGGGATGATTACTATCAATGACAGATTTGGAAACAGCAAATCCCTATGAGGTGTCAGTGGTTGCTTCATTTCATTTTTAGAGACCACTGTTACACTGAGGAATACTCCAGGACATGTTTAGATAATGACAGAGATAGTGTTTACACTTTTACACTTAAGCATATCAGAAAATTAAACTGCCGTACAAAATTTTTTTACCATCAAAAAATGTCTTTACATTCAAAGAGCCAATTAAAAAAACTATTTTGAATTATTTTCTGTTTTCTATTTTTAACATCCATCATGTTTGTGATAAACCGTGCAGGTCTTTCATTATTGTGTCACAAGCCCTACACAGTAACAGTTTTATTTGAAGTGAACTGATCAATTCAGAAGTTCATTTGATTGACTAAAAAGAGCCGGCTCATAAGAGTCATCACGTGGTACCGTAATTTCCGGACTATTGAGCGCACCTGAATATAAGCCGCACCCACTGATTTTTAAATAAAATATTATTTTGAACATAAATAAGCCGCACCTGTCTATAAGCCGCAGGTGCCTACCGGTACATTGAAACAAATTAACTTTACTCAGGCTTTAACGAAACACGGCTTGTAACAAAAATAAATAGGCTTTAACGAAACACGGTGTGGCAGCGGGGGCGTGGTCAAGCGCCCGTCCGGGAGAGAAAAGCTGTAAGGGCGCTTACACCTGCGCTAAATTATGTCTAACACCGGTGTCTAATTTCAAGTGCCCTGCTTCACGTGTCCTTCTTGGGAAAACTGTCACACGGGCACCAGTGTGACAGTTTTCAGCAGGGCACTTGACGTTCCAGGTAAGGCTTTTAATGGCCACAGCAATGTTTACAATCAATTTTATAAAGTTTCTCAATTCTTCTATGCGCCAACACTAGACTGACGTGTGTCACTTTCTCAGCTCTGTGGCTGCTGCCTTTTTATGCCGCTCTCCCCATGCTTACTGAAATTAGACACCGGTGTTATACATAATTTAGCTCAGGTGTAAGCGCCCTTACCGCTTTTCTCTCCCGGACGGGCGCTTGACCACGCCCCCGCTGCCACACACGGCTTGTAATAAAACATTTGCAGTAAACAGTAGCCTTACCAAGAAAGTCATTGGTCACTATCTTCCTCGTCCTGTGCACTGAAACCACTGAAGTCATCTCCTTCGGTGTCGGAGTTAAATAGCCTCAGATTTAGTTGTCTTTTTGCACTGAGTCAATTCCTCACGCTGCTGTTTCCAACGTCTTATCATCAACTCATTAAGACCAAGCTCCCGTGCAGCAGCTCTATTTCCTTTTCCAACAGCCAGATCAATCGCCTTCAACTTGAAAGCTGCATCATATGCGTTTCTCCATGTCTTTGCCATGGTGAGGGTGACAAAATTACTACCGTAATCAGAATGATGGGAAGTTTGAGCGCGCTCGATTTAATCTAAACAGTAAACAAAAAAAGTTGTTTTGACCTTAACCCGTTCGGCAATTTCATTGGTCTAATGAAAGATTCACGCCGCCAAAAAACTGAGCACGTCACAGAATGTTTTTTTTTTTTTTTTTATAACATTTGAAAGCGGGAAAAATCCATATATTAGCCGCGTCATTGTATAAGCCGCAAGGTTCAAAGCGTGGGAAAAAAGTTGCGGCTTATAGTCCGGAAATTACAGTATATTCAGTAGCCGCGTTGCAGCACCGCTGAATAAGAACTGGAAACATTGGAAAGGCATGTTGACACAAACTTCTAAATGACTTTTAAAGACATTTAGAGACCGAAATGCAAATGTAATCCACCACCAAATCTCCGCATCAACATTCTTCAGCACCACGGAGCACAACTCACATAGTTTTCCATTAAGTTCCCCCCAAATCATTATCAAGGGATGTAGATTATTTACTGTAGTCGTCGCTGGACATATTGTTTATATGCATCTTTCATAGACCCTACACAATATATTTTCAGTTACAAGTCTGTTGTTTTGTAGGGTTTTCTAATCGTTCAGTTTGCAGTTACAACAGTTTCACTAACCTTCCTCAAACTCAATTACCTAGTTTCCATCCAATTATCATGCTTTGTTATAGTCAACGTGAAAACGCATACAATTTTGCAAACTTGCCTTCTGTCCATTTCCATTCAAATGGATTTTTATAAAAAAGTTGCACACCTTTTGGATTAAATTGCAAAAGAAATCTGCCCTTAAGCTGTTTCCATACAAAAATGTATGTCGCACCTTTCGCCTCCCAGATGTCCCTAATTGTTTTGTTCCACAGTCTTTGTAAAATGGGGAGAGTACTGAGACAATTCATTGAAATTAGTCGGCTTACTGTCATTTTAATTTCACAAATAAAAGCAATCGGAAGAGGAATTGCAATCAATATTGGTCCTGATGGTCCAAAATACAAAAACAGTGATAATGTGAACTATTTTTACAATTTAAAATAACAGTTTTCTATTTGAATATATTGTAAAATGCAATTTGTGATTTTCAGCATCATTACTGCAGTCTTCAGTGTCACATAATCCTTCAGAGATCATTATAATATGTTGATTTTTCTAATATGGGCATAAAGTGCATTTTACTCATTTACACCTGAACACAAATTTGCAAGCACAAGCAATGATGATAATGAGGCAGCATAAACACTAGTTAAAATATAATCTAAACATTTATATTATTTTTATACCATATTACATATATTTATATCATACATTTTAAATACCTGCTTTAGCCGAAACATCATTTAACACCATGGAAATCTAGGCCCGCGGACGGGCCCTTAAATGTACAAAATAAAAGTATGCGATAAACAAAACAGCTGTGTGTTACATTGGTACACATGCCACATATCTTTGAAAGCTACATTTCTTGATTTTCTATTGATATAAACCATTTTAAGATACAATCACAACAGCAGGTACAATCTATATCTTTGTCAGACCACCAACATATAAACAACCAATAACAAAATTTAGGCAACTCACCTATGATGCCTCATAGTTGTACACTGAGCCATAACTTCCCGACAAAAACGGTGTTGTTTCATTGTCAAATGTCCAAATGATCAAATCAAGTAAAATGTTTAGTCCAAATCACAGTATTACATCAATAAATATCCACAGACTCTTGTTGCATCATTTCAAAGCACCTGGCAGCTGTGCCTAATCTTTCACATATTATCGGTAATAACTTCAGTTCAGATGTAAACATTTCCTATATCCGGTATCAAAATGGAAGCGCGCACTCTGGCCTTTCGATTGACACCTCATTTGACCCAATAGGAGCTTCCATGTCCTGTCCACAGCCTTCAATACCCAACCACCATCTGTGTCGAGTGTAAGGGCATACCCACTTTCCTTTGTTTACTGATCAAACCAATTACATTGAAGAGTGGAAATGACTGACGCATCGTATAGCCAATGAAATTCTGAAAACAGTGATATGCGGCTTTAGTGGAACTATTAGATGACGGCTCTGTTATTCCTGTGCGCAAAGTTTCCTCGAGTTTACCCACTGCTGTAGCCTCCGTGCGTAAATGCATGCAGAGCTGCTTTGGAACTGTTTACACATTTGGCGATTTAAATATGGTGAAACGGACCTGAAAAACAGGATTTTCACCCCAGGATGTGATATAAGAAGGCATTCATTGTCAAAATTCTGAGTTTGGAGATGAAATTTCTGAAAACAATACAGATGATTCAGAGGCAGATGGAGAGATGAGACATGGCTCTGGACAAGTAAGTGTTTTCTTGTGTTTATAACATATATTACTGTATATTCCGCATAAATAAGCTTTAGTTTGAATAATGAATACACATTTTGTAATTACCCTTTGTCCTGTGTTTCCTCAGTGAGTGTTTGAACCGTTTGTGCGTGTTTTTAGTTCATTGTTTGTTTCAGATCTATTGACATGCTATATAGATGTTTTGTATATTTACTGTAAAATATATATATATATATATATATATATATATATATATAGTAAATAAATCAATAAATATAAGTTGAAAATAAGAATATATGTTGTGTTTGAGAGTCTATTTGTTACAATGCGGGAGGTGGGGGAGGTGTAGGGCCATCTATTTGTTACAGTGCTGAATTCATGGGGGAGGTGTAGGCCCATCTCTTTGTTCCATAGTACATTGGCAAAGTATACAGTATTTACAGTAAATATACATACAATAATACATTTTTACACACTCGAAAAGAAAAACTAATATATATATATATATATATATATATATATATATATATATATATATATATATATATATAGAATACAGAAAAGATGGAGAAGTTGTGTCTAGCTTTGTAAATTACATTTATTTATTCTCCCCACTCAGCAAGCGGCCACATAAAGTGGAGCAGCAGGACAGCACCTCATCAAGAGAGGAGGGCTTTCAGAGAGACCCTTGCTGAGGAGCATGGCAGAGTTGGGGTCTCAATCCACAGCCAGACCCGTATCTCCTGCTCCACGAAGAGCACATCACAGGCTGTTGCACATCACCAAATCTTGCACCGCTGGTCGCCTGAAGTGCAGGCAGTGTCATGCAAAGACACCAGTGAAGTACTCTCCTGTGTTGTGCCTATGTGCTTTGTACACAAATGTGACTGCTACAATGACTGGCATGTTGCTAGAAACATGTACAATTTTATAATGGTTTGTAAATACTTTATGTAAAAATTAATGTAAATAGTTTGTTGTGTATTTTTTATATAAACAAATTGTCCACCATAGCACTAGTTTTGACTCTTTTATATGCACAACATTTAGTTTCAAGAAGGGAAAAGGCACTCTAATGTGTTTATGCATCAGTTACTCTGTGTCAGCAAAACTAATAGTGGATCTGGATATGGAATATGATAGCTCTAAGTGTCATCTTTCATTAGAGCCCACAATTATGACTGTACGTTGAAGCGTTCAAAAGTTGCAGCCTTTTTGTCCTAGGTTTCCAAAGTGACCTTTTGGAGTATCCAAAAGGCACTTTTGTAAAACGCCTGGGTGTACCCTTAGAAAAACATGTGTAAAATATTCATTTTTTATGATATTGTTATAACATTTGAACCTGGACTAGGTAAGGATTCATGCTGTGATCCCATTGTGTTCTCAAGCTAATAGCTACAAGTTATAGTCATCTGCAGGCATCTGTATGCAAAAAAAATTTCAGGCGGAAAAAGAAAATTCTATTTCATTGTGTTCAAACTTCTATTACTCAAAATCAGTAGCACTTACAGTAATTCTGACTGCTGGAGAAAAAACTTCAGAGTGTCCCCTTTCAAATGTGACCAAAACCATGCATGTACTCCAAACGGTTCAAGAACAGCTTTAAATTTACTTTGGGTATGCCTTGATTAGGCGTTTTAGGCTAATTTTACAGGATTGGGAAGAGGTTAAATGTAACTAAAACTTGCTTATTAGGATATATTTCAAATGTCAATACTCTGAATCCTGTCTGGCAAGTCTGGAAACAGTCCAACTAGTAAAATATGTACATGTTCATATAAAATAACATGTCAACTAAAGAAAACTAAACGACTTGCATGTCCAAAATTGCAAACTCGGCTGGATCAAGTCTCTCTTCAAAATGCAAACGTTCATTGGAGTCCCGCTCTTATTCTGAGGAAAATGTTAACTCTTCCTTAATATACAGGAGTTTTTTCATTGTGTATCGTGCTGTCTTCCAAATGCACAGAAAAGTGAATTAACTTGATGTTAAGGCACAGTCAGGGTGTTCACCATTTGCACTGATTGTCTCAGTACATTAGCGTATGAATGGCGCGCTCTGCTGGTGGGAGTGGTCACATTAGGGATAATTAGCTGAACCAGTAAAAATGTACATCTCTGTTTCATACAGATTACATTGCAGGAGAATATTTGTTTTAAATTTGAATTGTTTTATTTAAAAGTAGACATTTTAAACTTTCTTTAGACATATGTTTCATGTTTGTGTGATAAGTATTTGCGGAGTTTCAGTTCATTTTTGTGATGCGTTTCTGAAATATGCTCGTGAACACAGAGACTGCTGAAAGCTTACCCTTTTTATTTTCTTTATTTTACAAAAGCACAAGATTTTTTTGTTATTGTGAGTGTACACAAATAAAAGTAAAATGGTAAGTGGTCTGCACTTATATAGTGCTTTTTTAACCTTAGAAGTTACCAAAGCGCTTTACAGTGTCAAATCACCCACTCTCACACACACACACTCATACACCAATGGCGGTAGAGCTGCCATGCAAGGCACTAGCCTGCCAATGGGAGCAACTTGGGGTTCAGTGTCTTGCCCAAGGACACTTTGGCACATGGAGTCGTGTGGGCCAAGAATCGAACTGCCAACCCTGCGATTGGCAGCCAAACCGCTCTACCAACTGAGCCACAGCCGCCCCAGTAGACCCTTTATAGTCTCTAATGATGTCTTACAATTATCTGTATGCCCCAAAATGACAGAGTAATTTAAGTTGTTTCCACTGTAACAACGAAAAAAATCCAGCAGGACGCGCCAGCGCATCCATTGACCCCAGAGGGTTAAAGGCAATGCTACCAAATACTCACAAAGATAATGTAAACTTCTGACCCACTGGGAATGTGATGAAAGAAATAAAAGCTCAAATAAATCATTCTCTCTACTATTATTCTGGCATTTCACATTCTTAAAATAAAGTATTGATCCTAACTGACCTAAGACAGGGAATGTTTTCTACCATTAAATGTCAGGAATTGTGAAAAACTGAGTTTAAATGTAATTGGCTAAGGTGTTATGTAATGTGAAGTGCATCAGTCCCTCCTGCAGCAAAGCACCCCCACAACATGATGCTGCCACCACCATGTTTCACAGTTGGGATGATGTTCTTCAGCTTGCAAGCCTTTTTCCTCCAAACATATTGATGGTCATTATGGCCAAACAGTTAAATTTATTTTAATCAGACCAGAGGACATTTCTCCAAAAAGATCTTTGTCCCCATGTGCACTTGCAAACTGTAGTCTGGCTTTTTTATGGCGGGTTTGGAGCAGTGGCTTCTTCCTTGCTGAGCAGCCTTTCAGGTTATGTCGATATAGGTCTCGTTTTAGTGTAGATATAGATACTAGTCTACCGTTTCCTCCATCTCACAAGGTCCTTTTCTGTCATGTGATTTTCCAAGCTTCTTAAAAGGCACAGTTAACTTGGTGTATGTAAACTTCTGACCCACTGGAATTGTGATAGTCAATTAAAAGTGAACTGTAAACAATTGTTGGAAGAATTACTCGTGTCATGCACAAAGTAGATGTCGTAAATGACTTGCCAAAACTATATTTGCTAATATTAAATATGTGGAGTGGTTAAAAAAAAAAAGGTTTTAATGACTTCAACTTAAGTGTATGTAAACTTCTGACCTCAACTTTGACACATTCCTTATTTTCATCAGGTTATTTTAAACAATCATCTTAAGCATTGCCATCACAACTCCATAATGTCCCGTATATATGTCCAGCAACTTTTTAATGACCAACTGAACTTGATTGTCATCTCAAATACATTTTAGCATGAAGCTCAGCAAATGTGATCAAGGTGAAGAGGGTTAGATTTTAAAATGTTCAAAAGCTAGTTTTCTCAAAGTGAATTAATTGGACAAATAGTCCTGAAAAAAAGTCTAGAACATTCTGAGAACGTCATTTAGCTGACTTTTTTCATCTGCAGAACAGGGTAAAGCTAATTTAAGTTTGTGTAAAGAAAAGGCAATTATATAGTCCTAACAATATTTTTTCATTTGGTAATCGTTTTAGTTTTTATTTAAATGCTTGTTTGTTTGGTAATTTATTGAATTTTATACAGTGAATTTTGCTGGCATTTTTTTCAAAAGTAAAAACAATAATTGAACAGAATTTGGTTATATTTTAGTGTTCCATGCGTATTTTATTTTTATTTAAAACATCTGTGCACAGAAATTATGTTTTTATGTATTGTGAGCTAATTCCATGACTGTGTGGAAAAGCAACTAATAAATGAACGGATGGATACCGCAATTAAATCCCAAAGAGTGGCCATTAATTTGTTCTCTGTGCACTTTGTCGACTGGTGCATGATAAGGAGTGCAACACAAATATCTTGTGAGTCATGATGCAGATGTGTTTGCAGCATCGGATCTGTGCAGGTATGCCATTAAGACCAATCCATAACAGTGCCAGTAATGCTTCACGTTAGGGGTGGGCGATAAATTGAGTATATTCGATATATCGCAGCTTGTTCTGTTCACGATGTAGTGAATTGCTATTTCGTGAACATAAAGAGTACAAATTGTCAAGTCATTTTTTAAGCCGCAGGCATAAGACTTGCTTTTTGCATACTGCTTCTCTCCCTCTCACAGACAAAAAATAAAAAACCCATACATACACACGCGCTCACCCTTCCAGACTACTCTCCTGGACGAGTGTGTGAGACTTATATAGGTGAGAGTCGTGAGACGTGTGTTTTTGCATCTGGAGAGAGAACAGGGAAAGAGCCAAAAAAGCAAAGCGACAAAATGAGTGTTGAGTTCGGGAACGGTAATAGAAAATGGAGGCAGACGAATCGGTTCCGAAAAGAAATAGCACTGGATCCATCGCCTGGCAGTGGTTTGGATATCGCAAAGACGTTGAACAAACAACGGTTATCTGCAAAATATGCAGCAAAACCATTGCCACAAAAGGTAGCAGTACCACAAATCTGTCCAAATCTCCACCCAAACCAAATAGTCCAAAATGGAAAGAAATCACTGCCGCAGTAACCAACTACATCGCTAAAGACATGGCCCATGTTAGTGTAGTAGAAAAGTCCAGATTGAAACAAGCAGTTCGGCTTTCTCAGGATGCGTTTTGTAGGGCCTTACCCCACTAAAAATGGCAGAAGAGAGAGCATGGCCCTTTGTTCTATGATCGAAGGGGAGACATTGAACTCTGTTTCCCAGAATGCTTCACAGCCGAACGGGAAGTCCCACCCATGGACTCAATCTCAAACGTCATTGGTCAAAATCGGCCTATGACCGATGACATCATCCTCTTAACAAAACTAGCAGTCCGATTTGATTTCTCTCTCTCTCTGCTTCCAGCCTCGCTGCACTCTAAAGAGACATATTTACACAAAGGAATTTGCCTCCTTCTGGACAAAGAGGACCTTCTGGACATTGTTCCGGTCGTGTAGTGTACTTATTACAACCGGTTCACTTCATTTTCACTGCGAGACAACAGTGAATTTATTTAAAAAAAAAAAAAAAAAAAAAACGGAAAAAGGCAACCAGCTTCCCTTCTCAATCGTTTTCTATCAACGTTGAATACCTCCCCGTGTTTCTCTCGATTACTGGACCCGAGAAACAACGCAGAGGCGGGATTACTCACTGATGAGCGTGAGACAAAAAGGACCGAATCCAGATCGTTTTCTCCTGACCACTCAATGCAACAGGAATTCAACAGACAACCCTGCTGAAATTACACAGGATATTCCCCAACTAAGGCTTAATATCTGGGCAGATTTAGTTTAGAAACTGTAACTTTTCTTATAAAGATAAATCACATATTTGATCGCTGAACGTTTGATGTTTTGTTTACAACTGTACATTTAACTACGATCGCTGTTTGCCGTGTTGATTTATGAGATCGTCATTTTTGGGGAAATGTTATTTTATTTGAGTGATCTGAATTAACGATCCAATCGTGCGGTTACCAGTGTGTATCCTCTTAAACTGCATGAACCCCTGTTTGGTCGCCCTCTCTCTCTCCCTCTCACACACACTGAAATTCACGGAACGAGCAGCACCGCTGTTTATGTACGCATCAGGCTGGTATTTTTCAAATTCTCCCGCCTCTTTCGTTCAGTTCCTTTGTGTGTCTGCTCATTATCACCCAGACGTGGTATTAGGTCTGTTGTGCTGGATCTGATCCAGCCATCTTTCTTTCCCTACACCTTCAAATAATCATTGGCTCCGTCCTTTCCGGCCTAGCCTTCCATTTTGAACTAGTTCCACACGAGGAGTTTAGTCCGCCATTTTGTGTCTTTGTTACCTAATCGAGACACGCATACACTAGCATATAGCTCCACCATTTAGTTAGGATTTCCACTTAATGTTTTTGTGTTATATTCATCTAGTATTGGCAGTGTTAATTGCTGTTTGATTATAATAAATCTTGTTATTTTATAATAGGTATGCCTAGTTGTTTGTTTGAATATTGTGTTGAAGCCAGCCTCTGCCACGTCAAGAACTCCTGTATTACTTCAGTAGTGTTAAATTGTTATTAGAAGCCAACTGTAACCAGATTACCGTTTGATTCGTATGGAAATAATTTTACTAGCTTCTTCCCTTTTTGATTAGCCTGATCAGTCACCTACTATAATTTTTCTCTTGTCAAAGAGTGGTGCCCGAGGATAAAATTTAATGAGTTAAATTCTATTAGTTAATTTAATTATTAATGAATTAATAAACATTAATTATTAATTGTATCTGATAGTAAAACTGATCTAACAACCAGTGCACCCTACAGTTTCCATTGGGGCGGACGAAATCCGCTCAAAAAGGTGCTCACAGCACTAGGAGAGAGCTTGCCAATCCTACGATCCACCTTGCGAGCATGATGCTCGGCTTTCATAGGAATGAACTGAAAACGCTCTCAGCTTCACTCACAACGTGCCAGTGGAAAGGTAGGGTCAAACTGGATGAACTTGCTAATGCTAGTTGCCTTGCTAACGGATAGGCTACGCCGGACACCAGATTGATTCCATCTGCACCGCAAGACTTCATGACAATGGTTGTGCCTCTCATCGCCTCTAGTGAAGAGCGTGACAGAACAACAGTGATGTGGACAACAGCTCTGATCTTTGTGCTGTAATCTTCAATATTGTTCTCTAGCACCAAACATGCATACTTTCTGCTGCGTCACCTCTTTTCCCTGCATGTGTGTAGACATGAAGGGTGTTGAACAGCCCTTTGGGGACGAGTTGACTGCCCAAATGATAGGGACAGGCTAGCCCAGTCATGCCTCTTCTCTATGTCCCCAGAAAAAGAGAGAAATCATCAACTGACTGGGACACTAGTGTCTACGTCGGGAGGGGGGGGGGTGTCACTCCGCAAGACCACATGGTCTTGCAGAGTTTAGTCGGAAGTATGTCATGGAGAAATCCCATGGTAGGTCCTACCCAATGTGAGAGGAGACTCTACGAACATGGTGACTGGGGCAGAGGGGCCTCTGTTCAAGGAAGACACAGTTTACCAGCAGGGAAATCAGCAGAGATATGCATAGCAATGGGTTACCTACAGGGAACCAGCGAATGCAGAGCACCTATCCCAGTGCAGGGCTTAGATGGCACATGTACTGGTCTGGCAGTGAGTTTTTCCATAAACTCGCCTGCCACAGGGCTCTGAGGAAGTCAACCAGGGAACACATTTGTGAACGCTACTGGGAATCAACAAAACACATCTTCATCTCAAGGGAGGTGAAAGGTGCCATGAGCAAATTATATACCCGGCCGGCTGAACCAGACTTGAGGGCAGAACTACCCTCGTGCAGTTCTTTCTGTGTCTTGGTGGACTCGCAGGAGAGCCATGTCATGCAAGGCAGAGGTGGCTTGTCCACCGGCAACGTAGGCTTTGGCCGCCAGGGACAACCTAAACCTACAGGATCTTCGGGCACCTGCACCAGGTGGCGACGCTCTGCGAGCATAGGTGCACCGCGAGTGCCTTATCCACTGGGGGCATCGCCGAGTAGCCCTTGGCCACACCACCATCGAGGGTAGTGAGGGCGGGGGAGCCGAAAGATCGGGACCAGGTAGTAAAAGGTGCCGTCCACAAACTTGTCAGCTCCTCATGCACTTCCGGGAAGAAAGGAACTGGGGCGAGGCATGGCTGTGAGTGGCACCCCGAGCCCAAATACAAAAGAGTATACTCTTTTAGAATATATTCTTAGTAGATCTGCTGAAGCACCCAGGGGTGATCTCTGCTGTAATGGTGGCCGACTCCCAGAGTGCGACTTAGAATGAAAACTCAAATGTATTTTCGGGTGCCAGGCAGACACGTTCGGTCTGCCAATATAATAAACAGTTTTAACCCAGATAGCTCAAATGAAAAACATGCCACCAGTTACAAAAAAGAAAAAACAAGATACTAAATACTGCTACTATCATATATTGTTTTTGTCATATATTATTAATCAAAACACACTTTAAATTACCTATTGTCACTTAATAAAATTATTTTCTAATAAAAGGAACACTGTTCACCACCAGGGTTGCAGTATAAATTGTGTTGTATTGAACAAAAAAATTAGTCCTCATAAGCAAAGCTCAATATAAATAATCAGCTCCTAAGTCAGTCTGCTCTTGGAGTCAGCGGCAGTAGCATTACTCTGCAGATTCAAAACAACAGAGAGGAGAGAGAAAAAAAATTAAGAAAAAGTTGACACAGAAACCTGTACTTCACCCTTGCACTATATTGAAAGCGTGTCTGTAATGTCAGTGTAGATGGGTGTGCGTTACCGTGTAATTTGTGTGCGTGGCTTGCGGGCATGCAGGTGACCAGAAGCGAGCTTCAAGGTGTCGACTTGAGGTGAGCAGTGCGCTTAGTAATCCAGTCAAGACAAGGCAATGAACGGAACTTGAAAGTATTAAATCCCACCGCCGTATGCACTGAAAACGCTCTGCCGGGAGTGACTGAGGTGCAAAAGTTTCTCCGAACCTTCAGCAGTGAGACAGCAGTCCTTGGGAAGCCGCATTTAGACTTCCTGGTTTCTCCATATCTCAGGACATTTCCTCTAACACTCAGTCATTTTTATACACTTCCTCTTCCAATTACCTCCTGGATATGCCGCTTCATTTCCGTTTGAAAAAGAATATGATGGCACTATTAAAGGGATGGTATGAGATTAATTTTAAAGGAACAGAATGGTAATATTTTGGAACCGTCACACTGCCGTGCATCTGTGCAGAGGGGGGAGAAAGCCACTGTAATGCACCCTAAGGATCCAGCACAGGTGAATGGAAGCCGTGGGAATTCAGCTCACTTATTTCTCAATTAAATAGCAACTGCTCAACATAGCAGGCCATAACCTGGAAATCGAGAGAGCTTACAGGGTTCCTGTTCATCAAACCACAGAGGGAGTCAGGCCCCGATCAATTCTAGCCATACTTCGGAGATCATCCAATAAAGATCTTGTGATAGGTTGAGGAGTAAAGGCTTTCTTGGAAGAAGCACAGCATTTTCTTTTTCCAGACTTTGAGAATTCGACAAGAGAGAAACGTGATCTATTCAAGGGATGCAAGAAACATTTACACTAATGTAAGTTCGCTTTTGCACTGATATTCCTGGCCAAATTGATAATAGATGCTAAAGATGGCCATAAAACATTCACATACCGACAGCAAGTGATGTCCTTCATAAAGTCAAATGGAGTGAGCACGTCATCTCGTATTCGCGTTGCAGCCGAGTGGACCAGCTAACTGAACATTCGCTTGACTGTTTGAAGAATCGACATGCTCTTTGTGCTGGTTCTGCCTAGTGGCAGGAGTTTATTTTGTAGAATAACACACCTTCAGGACAATTTTATGGATGAATATATCTGTGTTTATTCCACCTACTGGCTGGAGTTAATTCTGTGTAATTCTGTCCCAAAAAATTCGTATAGAAACACCAGACTTGAGTAATCCGATGGCAACATTGTCGCTGGGGTTCTCGTAGGCGTTCATGGACTGTTTGAGTTTGGAGGGATGGACGGCATTTGGCGCTGTCGTGCGCAGGGTTAATGCACATGTTTTTCTTTTTTCTGTTTGTTTGATTCTGGGGGATGTTTGGGTTTTGATTTTTGTACTAATGTTGGAATGTGGTTTTTATAATCTTGTTTTTGACACACAATCTATTTTTTTTCATACATGTCAAATGTTCGTATGAGTGGATCGTCTCTCTCCACATGGAAAGTAAATGGGTTGGGACACCCCATAAAGAGGAGGAAGTTGATTTCTCTTAAGCATAAGAAATAGTATATAGTGTTACTTCAAGAAACATCTTTCCCCGCAGGAAGTTGAACATTTTGGAAAGATATGGGGTGGGAATCTGGTAGGAATTATCTTTTTTTTCCCCATCAGTTCATAAGATTTACTCTAGATTTTTCTTTTGATATCTAAATCCCCTAATTTCATCTGTTGTTGATTGCTCAATTGGAAATATTTCAGTCTCAGATCATTCCCTGGTGTGTTCGGAGGTGTTGCCATATATGGAGAAAAATAAATCCTATTGCTGGCGCTTTAAAATTAGTTGGAATTCAAGATTTTGCAAGAGGGATACATTAAAGGCTGAAATCTAAGTTTATATGGAGACCAACTGGTCCTCAGTTTTCTCTGTGGGCGTGGCTTTGGAGGCACTTAAGGCAGTTCTTAGGGGTGGGATCATACAGTATACCTCATTCACTAAATAAATACAAAGCACGAGAACTCGTGGAATTGGAAGAGAATATTAAAAGTGCCGAGGCAGAGTTGAAGCACCGAATGTCATCTGATGGCCCTCAGAGAATTGACCCGATTGAAATACTGATAAAATATTGTCACAGAATGTGGAGTTTTGGCTATTCAGGGCAAGACAGGAAAACCTCTGACTAGATATTTAAAACGGAGTCTTTTTCTACCATTCCCTCAGTGAAATCTGCTTGGCCACTGATATTAATAAAGCTTTTAAAGAATTTGGCAAGGTAAATCTTTGCAAGGTAATTAAGGCCTTACCTACCAGCAAGGCTCCGGGGCAGACGGGTTTGCCGCAGAATATTTGAGCTCTTATGCTACAGAACTGACTCCACTTTACTACAAATTTATACAGAATCATTAAAAAATGGAAAGCTTCCGCCAACCATGACGCAAGCATGGGTCAGTCTGATTATTAAAAAGGACAAAGATACAAGTGTAAGAGTTACAGTCCAATTTCTCTTATCCAGCTAGACGTAAAAATATATATTTTTTAATTCTGGCTAACCGATTAAGTTGACATCTCTTATACATATAGATCAGGTGTGGTTTATTCGGGAACGCATCTCTTCTGATAACATTAGGCGTTTTATCAATATAATGTGGTAGGTGGCGATTGATCAGACTCTGGTCGCTGCCATTTCACTTGACACTGAAAAGGCATTTGATATGGTAGAATGGGACTATCGTTACGATTTTGGAAATATATGGGCTCGGCAACACTTTTATTGGATGGATTATGTTCCTTTATAGACACCCAGTAGCAGCGGTACAAACAAATGGATTAATTTCAGATTATTGTCCTCTGGATAGGGGCACTCGGCAGGGTTGCACTCTGTCCCCATTATTGTTATGTACTGCCCTAGAACCATTAGCAGCCAGGATAAGAAAGATGGATGATTTTCCAGGGGTGGTGGCGGCGGAAGGTGTGGCGCATAAACATTTGCGTTACGCAGATTATATTTTATTATTCGTCTCCAACCCTACTAGACCTAAGTCTTGCCTCCACAGAATTATTAATTCCTTTTCTAAGATCTCAGGATATAAAGTAAATTAGTCTAAATCCGAAGCTTTGGCTCTGACAGCGTACTGCCCGGACACGGCTTTTCAGCCAGGCGCTTTCCAGTGGCCCAAACAGGGCATCAAGTATTTGGGTATTCTATTTCCAGCAAATGTGTGCGATTTAGTTAGATTCAGTTAAGCATTAATTTTGACCTTTTAATACAAAGGTTTGAGCTATGTGGGCAGGTGGACTTAATTACATTTATCTATAATTAATGTTATTAAAATTAATTGTATTCCAAAATGTAACTGCTACAGTCTCTCCCACTTATTCCACATTTTGTCATGTTACAGCCTTATTCCAAAAATGATTAAATTGATTATTTTCCTCAAAATTCCACAAACAATACTCCATAATGACAACATGAAAAAAAAAATTTATTTTTTGCAAATGTATTAAAAAAAAAAAAAAAAAACACACGTAGATAAGTATTCACAGCCTTTGCAAGACACTCAAAATTGAGCTCAGGTGCATCCTGTTCCACTGATCATCCTTGAGATGTTTCTACAACTTGATTGGAGTCCACCTGTGGTAAATTCAGTTGATTGGACATGATTTGGAAAGGCACACACCTGTCTATATAAGGTCCCACAGTTATCAGTGCATTTCAGAGCACAAACCAAGCATGAAGTCCAAGGAATTGTCTGGAGACCGCCAAGACAGGATTGTATCGAGGCACAGATCTGGGGAAGGGTACAGAAACATTTCTGCAGCATTGAAGGTCCCAATGAGCACAGTGGACTCCATCATCTGTAAATGGAAGTTTGGAACCAGGACTCTTCCTAGAGCTGGCCGCCCGGCCAAACTGAGTGATCAGGGGAGAAGGGCCTTAGTCGGGGAGGTGACCAAGAACCCGATGGTCACTGACAGAGCTCCAGCGTTTCTCTGTGGAGAGAGGAGAACCTTCCAGAAGAACCATCTCTGCAGCACTCCCCCAATCAGGCCTGTATGGTAGAGTGGCCAGACGAAAGCCACTCCTCAGTAAAATGCACATGACAGAACGTCTGGAAAAAGGCACCTGAAGGACTCTCAGACCATGAGAAACAAAATTCTCGAAACATGAAACAAAGATTGAACTCTTTGGCCTGAATGGCAAGGGCCATGTCTGGAGGAAACCAGGCACCGCTCATCACCTGGCCAATACCATCCCTACAGTGAAGCATGGTGGTGGCAGCATCATGCTGTGGGGATGTTTTTCAGCGGCAGAAACTGGGAGACTCGTCAGGATCGAGGGAAAAATGAATGCAGCAATGTACAGAGACATCCTTGATGAAAACCTGCTCCAGAGCGCTCTGGGCCTCAGACTGGGGCAGAGGTTCATCTAACAACAGGACAACGACCCTAAGCACACAGCCAAGATAACAAAGGAGTGGCTACGGGACAACTCTGTGAATGTCCTTGAGTGGCCCGGCCAGAGCCCAGACTTTAACCCGATTGAACATCACTGGAGAGATCTAAAAATGGCTGTGAACCGACGCTCCCCATCCAACCTGATGGAGTTTGAGAGGTCCTGCAAAGAAGAATGAGAGAAACTGCCCAAAAATAGGTCTGCCAAGCTTGTGGCATCATTCTCAAATAGACTTGAGGCTGTAATTGGTGCCAAAGGTTTTTTTTTATTTTTTATAAATTTGCAAAGATTTCAAAACAAACTTCTTTCACATTGTCATTATGGGGTATTGTCAGAAAATAATTTAATACATTTGGGAAAAGGGCTGTAACATAACAAAATGTGGAAAAAGTGAAGTGCTGTGAATACTTTTCGGATGCACTGTACATGCAGAAGAATTGCAGCCATATGATTTGAATCTAGAAAAAAACCCAATCTTAATCCTGGAATTCTACAATGTCATACATTTAAAGAATTCAGTGCCAGTGAGTCTCACATCTGGCCAATAAAACTAACAGAGACGTGTCTAGATCCCATATGACTTGAAAACTTCTCTGCAATGAGGCCCTAAGTTCAAAGGTCAAAGCAATAAAAAGACAGAACACGCACTGTTTGAGTTCCCGAGAGACTCGGGACAAAAGATTTTTGTCATCCGATATAAACCAATTTGCTACACTCATCAGATCACATGTCATTGTGATCATTGTTCAGCAAACAGCATCTTAAAAAAGGCCATTCCTTAATCCATACTTTGCTGAATCAGTCCTATAAAATATACAAGACCACATGGACCCACAGGATATCTAGCCTTTCTAGAAAATTCTGACAATTGCTTTGAACTGTGGTAGCTTCTATAACTGACAAATTAATGATTATAGCCTGATGTACCTCTTAAATGTGTGTAATGTTTTATCCATGTTGTATAACCAAGGAATTAACCAGTATGATTTGTAACCACGGATTTTCATGTTTTGTTACCTACACGTACAATATTCATGAAAGAATGTAAAATTTGGTATGCAACGGTTTGCTTGGTTACATCGAGAAAGTTGATGACAACGAATGTCATGTCTCTTGTACCATTTGAAATATATAAAAGTTAATGATTAAAACATGCACTATTTTTGATCTGGAGATTTGTAAGACTCCGAAACAAAAGGACCATAAAAATAAATGGCTGGAAAGGACAGCCCAGTTGACCATGTGACTGAAAAGTCACTTCTGATTGACGCAGGACTCCTTTGGGGATGCATGTTCAAATGTTTCCAAACCGGAAGAACACTCATCTCTTCGCTACTCTTCCCTTTTGCACTCTCTGATCTGGCTCTTCCCTGGTGGTCTTCTCTGGATCTCTTCAGAACCAGATCCATGCCATGTGAGGTCCAAGGAAACTCAGACTCTGTATTTTAGGTGATGGGCGGTCATTAATATAGGGGATAAATGCATAAAAAATGTGGTCTTAGCCAGCGCTATGATCAGCAGACAAATTATTCTTAGGGGATGGAAGTCGGGTGGAGCGCCCTCATTTCAAGAGTGGCGCACAGAGATAGATGAGGAGGGGTAGCGGCATTCAAGGAAATGTCATGTAGCCTTTTTGGAGGACTCTCACAGAGGGGAAGTGGAGTTTTAAATGAGTGATTTCTTTTGGTTTTTGTGTATACTCAAGTGTGACCACAGGGATATCTGTTGAGGGTCATTGATTCTGTGATTATATGTTTTGATTTTCTGTGTCATTTGTGTGAATAACCGTGTTAATCAGAAGAAAAAAAACCTAGCAAAACAGAACATGATTGTAGATGGAAACAGAAAAAGCTAAATAAAGAGAAAATGGATGTAAATCCAATGTAGATGAACTTCACAAATAATTTAACTGAAGCCTTGCTCGAGAACAAAGTCTCTCTTTAAAAGTGTACGTTCATATGTGTTTGAGAAACAGAACTGAATTCTTATTATTCAAGAGGTTGAGGTCAACTTCTCTAACTGCACGACAGACGTGTTTGGATCTCTTGAGCTGTAGAGGGTGATAAAAAACATCTGTGTGAATGGATAATGCATTAGCAGAGCCATTGATCATTAGTTAGTGTGATTCATGTCAACCTGGTCGAGTAGTATTCTGGAGGTGATGATGCGTCCGTACTGAGAAAACAGCTGCTCCAGCTCTTTCTGGGTCATCGTTTTCGGCAGACCACTCACATACAGATTAGCGTCACGAATGGAGGCCAAGCTCGGGCGGGCATAGGACACCTTCTCTCTCTCTCTCACACACACACACACACAAAATAAGATGAATTAATTATTCAACTGGAAAACTATAAAATCACCCTATAGTTACCTTGATGGTTTTAGTCTGCAGTCTGAGTCCGTTTAAAGTGTTGATTGCTTTCTCTGCATCTTTGGGCTCCACGTAGTTCACAAAACCATAACCCAAACTCTGACCTACACACATTATGTGTTATAACCTCTGCCGTTCTTCATGTTTAAATGCATCAAAACTAGAGATGCACCGATTGCAATTTTCTTGGCCGATTTCGATTTCTTGCAAGTGTGACCTGCCGATACCGATTTTTTTCCGATTTTCTAAGAACTATTATTGACCACATATACAAACAAAATCTACCTTTTTTCAATGCTAAATGTTATTTTCATAATAAAATAAATTATTAAACATTACAATTTCCCCCAATCTGCACTAAGTTACAGGATCTTCTCTCACTTAAACAACTCTCAAAATAAAGTGCTCTGTGACTGGAAAGAGGTAGAAATAACAATTAACTGCAAATGAGTTGCTTTATATAACAGATGTCATTTTCCACTATTTTTATAAAATGGACCTTTTTCTCTTTATTACTTGTCTAACAAAATTCCAAAGATCTGAAAAACTGAAGTGTCCAATACGCTCAACTTACGTTAAATGTACAAATATCAGTTGTAAAACTGAGCACTGCTTCGGGAACAGCTTGTAACTATATCTGTCAACACTCCCGTTTTTCCCAGGATTCTCCCGTTTTGTTATTTCTCCCAAAAAAACTCCCGTAATTTGTATGGCCCAAACCACGTTATATGAATAATCACTTCAATATATTATTCCAAGGTGGTCCAGTTGCCAGATCTTGAATGAAACGAATCCTACTCACAAAATCAACACATCATACAGATAACAAATCATTTATGACCACAATCTGGCAACCTACAACCCATTTGCGCTGTTGATATCTGTGCAGGCAGTAGACGCGGGATGTTAAATCAAGCATCACTGGTAGATGGGAGGAGAAGACTCAGCTGGTGCTCCGGTTAAATTTTTTTAAAATTTCAGACACTGTGGGAAAAATTACGTTAAATCACAACGGCACAATTTGTATAGTATTTAGCGTGCCTCTGGCATCCAGCTCCCCCCTTCCCCTCTCCCGGATTTGTGTACCCAAATGTTGACAGATAACAGGCTACATGACAAAAGATTAAACAACTCGGGCAACGCGACGTCGGAAAGTACCTCCTACTCTGTATCGAGGAAATGTATCAGATTTCTGAAGCCTCTGTCCTCAACTATGGAGAACGGCTGGTGTAAAGCGCTTTGAATACCACTAAGGTTAAAAAGGTGCTATAAGTGCAGACCATTTACCATAGATGTATGTGTGCTTCATAAACCTTAATTTATTCATATTTAACTTTTACATGATTCCTTGAAGGCTTTGGAAACTTGACACAAAACATATATTTTAAATATCAAAATACTTCATATCTGTCTCGCTTTTTGGTCAACTTTTGTCTTGGTCCATTTTGCATTAGCACTGTTGTTGTTGGAACCTGAAAAACTATTATATTACATATATCTGATGAAAGGCACGTATCTCCAAAAAAAGTATTTTTCAAGAGTATAGAAAAACTCAAACAATCTTACAAAATGACTGCTAACCGTATTCCCAGATACGGTAGTAGTGTTGTCACGGTACCAAAATTTCAGTAGTCGGTACCAATACCATTGAAATAACCCTAACCCCCCACCAAAGCAAAAACAGGTTACTAAACAACACTCTTTTAATAACAAAGTTAACAAAACATTAGCAGCCGAACCAAGAACAGAAATATGCCATTGAGCAACACTTTAATTTAAATATATATATATATATATATATATATATATATATATATATATATATATATTTGAATTATAACAAAACTGTACAATGTATGCTTAATCCTCTGGGGTTGATGGATGCCTTAAGCTACTGCTGGATATTTCTGTCATTACAGCAGAAACAACTTAAAATAATTCATTTTTGGGTATACAGATAAGTGTAAGACATCATTAGAGACTATAAAGGGTCTACTTTTATTTGTGTACACTCACAATAACAACAAAATCTTGAGCTTTTGTAAAATAAAGAAATTAAAAAGGGTGAGCTTTCAGCAGTCTCTGTGTTCACGAGCACATTTCTGAAACACGTCACAAAAATGAACTGAAACTCTGTGAATACTTATCACACAAACATGAAACATATGTCTAAAGAAAGCTTAAAATGTCTACTTTTAAATAAAACAATTCAAATTTAAAACAAATATTCTCCTGCAATGTAATCTGTATGAAACAGAGATGTACATTTTTACTGGTTCAGCTAATTATCCCTAATGTGATCACACCCACCAGCAGAGCGCGCCATTCATACGCTAATGTGCTGAGACAATCAGTGCAAATGGTGAACGCTCCCGACAGTGAGGTTGTAAACACATTTCATTCATTTTTCTGCGCATTTGCAACGATACACAGGCGAGAAAGCTCCTGGATATTAAGGAAGAGTTAACATTTTCCTCAGAAGAAGAGTTTGTATTTTGAAGAGAGACTTGATCCAGCCGAGGATACAATTTCGGATGAGTAAGTCATTTAGTTTTCATTAGTTGACATGTTATTTTATATAAACATGTACATATTTTACTAGTGGGACTGTTTCCAGACTTGCCAGCCAGGATTCAGAGAATTGGCATTTGAAATATGTCCTAATAAGCAAGTTTTAATTACATTTAAATGCCGTTTCGGCTAAAGCAGGTATTTAAATTGTATGCTGTATAATATAAACATGATATGTAATATGATATAAAAATAATGAATGTTTAGATTATATTTTAACTAGTGTTTATGCTGCCTCATTATCATCAATGCTTGTGCTTGCAAATATGTGTTCAGGTTAAATGATAAAATGCACTGTAAATATGCCCATATTAGAAAATCATCATCTTATAATGATCTCTGAAGGATCACGTGACACTGAAGACTGCAGTAATGATGCTGAAAATTCAGCTTTGATCACAAATTGCATTTTACAATATATTTAAATAGAAAACTGTTCTTTTAAATTGTAAAAAGAGTTCAGAATATCAATGTTGTTTCTGAATTTTGGATCAAATAAATGCAGTCTTGGTGAGCAGAAGAGACTTCTTTTAACGGTAGTGTAGGTCTAAAATTAAGTCTTTACATAAAGAAAATATAGTCAGATTACTTTTTAACTTAAAACTTGATTTTGATCATTAAGTCTCCTCACATTTATTCTCTTTCCTAATTGATGGGCCCAGGGGAGGGGTCTTTGTATCCTCGGGTGTGAATTACAATCAATATTCTTTATAGTCCACGCCTCCTCGCATATGACATTCCTAACACTAAAAGTGTCTTACAAAAGTTCAATTACTATATTGTTTTGTATGAATGAGCGATCAGGATGGTTCTCACATAATTTTGTAGCAAATACTCTAGGCTACAAGATCCAGTTCTCAAAAGTCTTGTGGACAAATATTTATTATGTGTTATATGGCCTTATTTCAATGACTTCAAAATGTAGTGTTTTTTTTTCAAAAACCATGCATAAACGTTATTTTCTCAAAAATACAAACATGTACACACATGTTGCTCACATATATTAGTGTTATCAGACTTTAGTCATTAATATGTTTTTAAGCAACTGAAAAAAGCAAAAATGTCAAGGCATGTCAAAACTTCTCCAGGGCTCAAAACACCCTCAGACCCCAGAGGGTTCAAATATTTTTGAACACTTATAAGATTTGCTTCAACTTTTAATTTAAGTTTTTACCAAGTACTAAAAAAAAAACCTAAATAAACAAGCATAAAATAGAATGAATAAAAAACTTTACAAAACTAAATGTGCAAAGTGTTCTCGTATTAATAAAGCTGCATATTGCCATTTTTCTTCACGATAAGAAATGCACAGTGACATATATTATGATTAAATAAGTCGCGAGCAATCACATTCTAATCGAGCTGCATTAAGTGTCCGCGCTCGAGGGATGAGCGTCCCCGAGGCAGAGTCTCTCTCAGCCGGGTGAAGTTTCAATCTCTTATGTGCTTATTCCACAACGAGAGTGCTTCTGAATGTACTTTTTTTTTTATGATTCCCTAATACTTTGGGATCTACATAAAATGAAGCTGTGAAAGTTTAGAGTGCATCTGGACTGTAATCTGTGTAATTATTCTCCTCCGTCAGGCGTGAACTGCTGCTCTCACGCATCATTACAATTAAATTTTACGCTAAATGAGATCAAACGACTATTTGACAATGAACAATTTTCTCGTAATTTTTTTTATTTTCAACGTTGTCGATAATGTCGACTAATCGTTTCAGGCCTAATGCAAATGATAATATGCTTTTAAAACTAACCTGCTTTGGTTGCTTGAATGAATCCTTTAAGTTTGATGTGTTTCCTCCTTTCGTCAGAAAATTGTGAAAGCACCGTTTAGGTTTTTGCTGATCTATGAGGTTTCCCTTTTCTTCAGCTTCAAATACAAAGAATTTCCAAACCTGTTTTTTCCACTTTTCTTTTCGACAAGATTCAGTTGAGACTCTGCAGCAGCTTTGCTTGTCGCCATCTTTTGCTTGTTGTGAGCGTTCAAAAGTTCCCGCCTCTGCATGGGTAGACCCGGTACTAGGTACTCCGGTACCATCAGAAATTCTGGTATCATAAAAAAATTTTTGTTTCAGTGCCAACTTGGTACCGGAGTACCGGTATTTTTGACAACACTATTTATTTTTGGATATAACCTGGGCTTTCACATACTATTTTAGTTCGAAATCAGTTTTATGACTAGGGTTTATAGTCTAGTTGTTGGGTGGATGGTTCGGTTTTGAGTTGCGTTTTCCAGGTTCAACACATTATTTGGCTGTCAGAATTAGCTTTTACCTGCAGTTTCGCAGAGATGGAAATCTGGACACAGTATATGGCTGGTGTAGTCTACTTTTAAAAGCCACCTGACATTGTGCATGCATAAATGGCTTTGATTGTTAGGGAAATCACAGAGCCAGCATGATGTAGCCAATCCTTCACTTCAAACTAAAAACAATAGTATTATAAACACAAATCCATGCTTTTGGACTCCTTTTATAGTTTTACATATTTTAAGATCCAGAGAACATACTTTACATTGGTGGTGATGTAATAGACCGACTCCAGCTTCAAGTTTCAGCAGGACAACTGATGTTAAATAGTTGCTCTTCAAAACATAAGGGTGGGACATGCACTGTTTTGGACACTTGGAGATACATGTAGAACAGATAGCCTGATTAAACATCTTTTCATTGGTCATTTCGATGCACAATTCAAACAGTAGCGAGAAGACATTCAGCACGTTCCATCTATAATAAAAAGACAAAACTGCATAAAGTGGAGATTTGTGTTTTTCACTGGACAGTGATGATATGTTAAAGTATGCAGTAATCAGGTATCTGTCTGTCTACATCCTTTCAGTTGCAGAGGGGAACAAGCCTAGGCTGTCCTCTCTCACCATTATTATTTGCATTATCGTTAGAGCTCCTTGCACAAGCCATAAGAGAGCATAAATCTATTTACCCCAATCTTGTTCATGGCTCCAACATGCAGATGACATCTGTAGGAGCCATGTCATTTGTGTGATGTCTGTTTAAATTCTAAAATGTCATGTGACTATGGGATCAGTGTGAGTATCATTGATTAGCCAGGTTTAAAAACACCTGTGGTTGTATGTGTAGTAAGGAGGTGAACTGGGAGCTCGTATTTTTTGTTGACCGTACAAATGGTTCAAGGTTTCAAAATGTCTTAACACCAATCATCTGAACTTAGGTTTTTAAATGCAACAATCTTTGCCTGTTGGATGATCATTAAATAAAGAGTGAAGATGCAAGCATTTTGGACTATCTTGTTGACAAGTCAAAGCAGTTAACTCCTTGTTTAGACCCTCAGCGGAAAATTGTTTGGTTTTATTGAAGTCGCTGGAATATCATCCTTCTGTTCCTCGCCAATGTTAAGGATTCAGTCCCGCAAGTATTATCATTGTTTAATGACTTCAAAAATGTATCAAGTTATAAAATAAACTGGCACAAATCTACACTACTCCTTGAATTTAGCATCTCGTAATGTCAAATATCCTCCATCCATTTCCACTAAAAAAATTTTATCTCTTATCTAAGAACTAAAATACACAAAGTTGTCAGAAATTGTTCACTAAAATTATGGGGAAATCTCTCAAATGTAATAAAATGATCTCTTCCTTGCCTTAACTTCTTGTTTTTCATGATCCCAACATCTCCTCGTAAGTTTCTTGAACAGTCCCAGTCTATGGTTTCTAAGTTCGTATGGAGAGGTAAACAAGCTCAAATTAAATCAACGGTTTGCAGCGCCCCAAACTGAAGGGAGGGTTGTCTGTCCCAAACTTAAAATTTAACTTCTTGGCATTTCAACAGAGCTTTTGAGTGTTTGGTTGGACAATGACTCTAAGGTACCCTGGAGATCTATAGAGTCTTCAATAGCACAACCTCATAGATTACAAGATCTTCTACGCATAGATTTAAAGCACAGGAAACTTGATTAAATTGAGGACTTACATTTTTAATTGTCTTGCAGTGTGTAAAAAGGCAGAAAAATGTTTGGAATGTTAGGAACCCTAACCCTAAATTTCATAAACTTTCTCTCTTGTGGAATAATACTAATATACTGACAGGGAATAAACCTTTTAGATCTCCACTCTGGGTCTCCAAGGGAATTCTTACATTAGAAAACATTCAGTGAAGATGGATTATGCTCATTTCATGATTAACAGATTATGTTTGACCTCCCTCGTTACTCTTTTTTTTTCCTTTATTTGAGATCAGCCATGAAAGCATATGGAGTTCCATAGAACACACCACTAACTTCTCATCCTATGTCGGCATAGTTAGGTCGTGTTAAAAGTTCTAGACGCCTGGTTTCCAAAATGTACACCTCCCTTTCAGAAGCTCAATGCAAATGTCTGCCAATTGAGACTGTTTGGGAAAAGGAGTTACAAAAGGTTTGCCTTTGTCCTGACTGGCATACAGTATGGTCAAACGCAAGTGAAACGTCACTAGCTTATCCATTTTAAAACCATTCACGGAGCTTATGCTACACCGTACAGACAGGTTTAACATCCACTCCTAACTGTACTTAATGCCAGATTGCTGCAGTTGGCATGGTATATCATGTGTTTTGGGAATGTTTAGCTATAAATCATTTCTGGACTTAAAGTTTTTTGTACTCTAGAAGAAATGATTGGGTCTACTATTATTCCATATCCCTGCCCGAGTCTTCTGAATAATGGCTCTTCTTTGAATCTTGGATAAATGGACAGAAGTATTCTTTTTTTCAGGCTTTACTCCAGCAAAGACGACGATAATCAAACTTTGGTGGGGTACTAATGCAGGTACAACAAGACTGTGGTTACTGAATATGTAATGCATAGTTAATATGGAATGCTCAACAGCCAGACTTAACAAAACCAGGTCCAGGACACTGCAGGCCTGGATAAAGGTTTCAAAATCTATTTGTGATTATCAGTGTTAATAGAACGTCTTATCGCACAGTAAAGTGCTTCTCATTCAATCATTTCTATGGTATTATTATGTCATGTAAATACATGTAGCATTTATAAGCAGTGCTAACGGTATCTGTTCTTTTGTTTGTTGTGGTTTATTTTTGTTTCTTGAAAAATCTTATAAAGAGAAAAAAAAAAAGTACACAAAATATTTCTATACAAAATTCTTCACTTTTACATGTTACTTTAAGGCTCTCTGATTACAACAACAAGCCCTTATTTCACATGAAACACCGGTGAGATTGTGTTTCTTCATTATATCACCTGTCATCAACACTGCATGTATGAATCCAAACAACATTTACCATTAAACGATCGTTAAATTAAAAAAAGAGAAGCGATCTATCTACAGGAGTCTGCAGTTGTATGTAAGTGTGTTTATTTCATTGTTTTTAACATTGTCATAGTGGTATTCATTGCTAGATCAGGTGCTGTTTGTTTACTGTCTTGAACGTGGGTCGCTTAAACGTGTGTTTGGTGTGTGTGCGCTATATTTGTGTTGACTTGTCCCATAGTATTCGCTGATAGAATTGTTAGACTTGTTTAAACTTGTCACGTAGGATTCGTTGCTAGATTTGCTTAGACTTCGGGTTGGTTATCCTGTGTGTGTGTAAAACTATCGTCGTTTTAGTGTCTGCAAACAGTGCTTCACTTGTTTTAGAGTATTATTTATTGCTAAAGTGCAGCATAATTTATTTGCGCTGTACAGAAGTTGCGTTTGTTCCCGCGCAACCCTGAGTTTCGGTTGACCACGTGACTAGCTTTGTTGTGATAAGTAGCATTAAGGCGTGGCTGCTTTTTTTTCCACTGAACGGCTCGTAAAGTGGTTATTTATTGGACTTAATGCTGACGCGGAAGTGGCAGCGGAAGTGGTGGCCCTCGTGTCAAGCCCTCCTCGTGTGAAGACCTACTTGGGTAAAGACCAGCGAGTCCACCGAGCAAGGACACCGACAAGGCACTGCTCACCAAAGCACTTAAGTATTTTTCTATTCTATCTCTTTATTAGTTTACTTATACATACATACTAACATGTCTAGTTCACTAATAACACATGCCTTCAAGCACATCCCTGTTATCTGTTGCAGACTGTTCACAAGATACAGATGCAAGACAAAACGCAACCCACAAAATTACATGTTGTTGTCATCTATCGCCCCCCAGGTCAGCTGACAAGCTTTCTTGAGGAATTGGATGTCCTGCTGTCCTCCTTGCCAGAGGATGGCAGGCCACTTGTGGTTCTTGGTGATTTCAACATACACCAAGACAAACCCCAGGCCATTGAACTGAATACTCTTCTGGCCTCATTTGACTTGGAAAGACTACACACCACAGCAACTCACAGGTCGGGCAACCAGCTGGACCTCATTTTTACACGTAACTGTACCACCTCTAATATTCTTGTTACACCTTTACATGTCTCTGATCACTACTTTATTCAATTCAACATGATTCTCCCATCCATTGTAAAACCGACCCCACCTTTGGTTTCCTTTCACAGTAACCTCCGTTCCCTCTCACCCTCTCGCCTTTCCACTGATGTCTCTGCCTCTCTTCCCACAATAAATGTATTTTCCATGCTTGATGTGAACACTGCCACAGACACACTTAGCTCTACTTTAACAACCTGTCTAGACAACATCTGTCCTCTCTCCTCTAGACCAGCACGGACTACACCACCCAGCCCCTGGCTGTCTGACGTCCTTCATGAACATCGGACTGATCTCAGGGCAGCTGAGAGGAGATGGAGGAAATCTAAAGATCCAGCTGATCTAGGTAAATATCAGCTTCTGCTTGCAACTTTTTCAATTAACGTTAAAACTGCAAAAACTTCATATTACCAGACCAAGATCAACAGCACCACAGACACTCGTAGCTTGTTTAGAACATTTAACACACTTCTCTGCCCTCCCCCTCCACCACCTGACACATCACTGACAGCAGATATATTCGCCACATTTTTTACTGATAAGGTTACAGCCATCAGCAATACATTCACAGCACCTCACCCTGTCAAACACCTGGCTCCTGTATGCAACCCTTCTTTCCCTATGTTCTCTCCTTTAACTGACACTAAGGTCTCTAAACTCCTCCTCTCCAACCACCCCACAACCTGTTCCCTTGACCCCATTCCATCACACCTTCTCCAGGCCATCTCTCCGTCCATCCTACCGGCACTTACACACATAATTAACACATCCCTTCTCGCAGGCACTCTTCCCACTACATTTAAGCAGGCTCGAGTAACCCCACTGCTGAAAAAACCTGCACTTAACCCCACACAGATAGAACACTACAGACCAGTCTCTCTCATCCCATTCATGGCAAAAACACTTGAAAGGGCAGTTTTCAATCAGATCTCCGCCTATCTCTCACAGAACAAGCTGCTGGATGACAATCAGTCAGGCTTCAAAAGTGGACACTCTACTGAGACTGCCCTGCTGTCTGTCATCGAGTCGCTGAGACAGGCGAAAGCTGAATCCAGATCATCCGTTCTGATTCTGCTGGACCTTTCTGCAGCCTTTGACACAGTCAACCATCAGATCCTACTCTCCACCCTCTCTATATTGGGTATCACTGGAACTGTGCTTGACTGGTTCAACTCTTATCTCTCAGAAAGGTCCTTTGAGGTAGCATGGAGAGGGGAAGTATCCAAGCCACACCAGTTACTTACTGGGGTACCTCAGGGATCAGTGCTTGGGCCACTTCTCTTCTCCATATACACAACATCACTGGGACCCATCATCCAGTCACATGGTTTCTCTTACCACTGATACGCTGATGACACGCAACTCTACTTGTCTTTCCAGCCCAACGACACCACAGTAACCGCTCGAATTGCTGCCTGTCTGGCAGACATCTCAGCCTGGATGAAGGAACACCACCTTCAACTCAACCCTGCCAAGACCGAACTCCTTGTCTTTCCAGCCAACCCGGCTGTTGAACACAACATCACCGTGCAGCTGGGTCCAACTACAGTTGCGCCTTCCAAAACGGTCAGAAATCTAGGGGTAACCATTGATGATGAGCTAAATTTCACTGACCACATTTCAAAGACTGCAAGATCATGTAGATTTACACTCTACAATGTCAGGAAGATCCTTCCTCTCTGTACATGCCACACAACTGCTCGTTCAGTCGCCTTGTCATAACTAGACTGGACTACTGTAACGCTCTCATTGCAGGCCTTCCTGCATGTGCTATTAGTCCCCTGCAAATGATCCAGAATGCAGCAGCACATCTGGTCTTTAATGAGCCTAAGAGAGCACGTTACACCACTCTGTCTCTCTCCACTGGCTGCCGGTTCATGCACGTATTCAATTCAAGGCCCTGATGCTGGCATATAAAACAGTCACTGGGTCTGCTCCAGCATACCTAAAAACATTTATGCAGAGCTACGTTCCCACCAGAAGCCTGCGGTCGGCTAAGGAACGTCGCCTTGTCGTACCAAAACAAAGAGGCACCAAAACACTTTCCCGGACTTTCAGTTTCATCATAACACGGTGGTGGAATGACCTTCCCAACTCATTCCGGGAAGCTAACTCACTCTCTATCTTCAAAAAAACGGCTAAAAACACATCTTTTCCAAAAGCACTTAACCGGTCACAAAAAAAAAAAAAATAATAAAAAAAAAATTTACTTACATTTCTTGTTGCACTTAAATCTGTTTGGTGTACTATTCTGATGATAGTGAAACTTTGTAATATGGCACTTTTTGTACCACTGTCTCCCTAAGATGATTCGCTGATGTTCTTCCTCTTTTGTAAGTCGCTTTGGATAAAAGCGTCTGCCAAATGAATAAATGTAAATGTAAATTAAAGTGAAACCAGACTGCTTTGTGTTCTCCAAAATCCTTGTTTATATTTTTACAGGAGTTTGATGTGAACCTCGGCAGATGGAGCATATAGGGCCCTATGGTTTCCGCGTTGCGGAAAAAAATGGACGGAATCACGGAATCTAGAAATAAAAATGGAATTTATTTATAAACACGGAATCTGCATATTTTTATGTGTTGGTATTCCAACCCTAATTGTAAAATACTCACAAATATAACCAGTCAGAGACTTTTGAATCCGGCTAAAATATGGCCAAATGAGTCAATGCTGCCTAGTAACCATGTCTCGAATATTCACGTTCACACGTGAACTGCCATCATTGATAAGAAAGATGTCTAAACGACTTGCCTCCGGTAAAATAACCACATCTAAAAAAATAAGAAACACACAATTAACTGCTAAGTTCTGGGCGGAACAATATCCCAATGACTAACAGCTGGCCAACAGCTTTTCTGTAAGTTTTGCCAACACACTATTGACTGGGCTCGTAAAGATACCTGCAATGACCATCTAATATCGAGAGTCCATCTCAAGAACAAGGCGAAATCAACTACTGGTAGCTCAGCCCTCCAGGTTTCTATCGAAGCTACCTCATCATCTACAGATACTAGACATGAATTTGTAGAGGATTTTGTTGCAATGTGTGCAGAAACGGACATACCGCTTGAGAAAATGAGGAAGATGCGTCCCTTTCTTTTGAAGCATTGCAAACAGGGAGGCGCACTACCAGAAAACGAAAGTAGCCTGAGACAGATTCACCTGCCACGCGTCTTTTAACAACACATGCAAAAAGTCATGCAAGAGATCCGCGGAAAGAAAATCTTTGTTGTCGATGAAACTTCAGACAACCGAGATCGGAGTGTCCTCAACATTGTAATAGGTGAGTGTTTATTAAATTAGCATTGGCTTTTATTGTAGTAAATCGATTGTAGGTTTAACAATGCTAGGTATTCTATAACTTTGCTTTAGCTCACTGTTGCTCTTAAGTCATATACATTTCTAATATTAACACCTAAGGCACATTAGTCTATTTGGAAGTATTAATTATTTTTCCCCAAAAAAATACTTTCTAACTGATGTGATCTTCATGGAGAGCTGCTACTATTCATCATTTTCTCAGGCAGTGCTGCAGTCTCTCCACAACAGTCAGGTGAACTTAAATGACATTCTGGCTGTGGTAACTGACAATGCATCATATTGTCTTAAAGCCTACAGAAGATGTATTGAAGGGTCTAATGGCTAACAGTGTGCATGCAACCTGCTTGTGCCATGTCATCAATTTGGTGGGAGAGACCTGGCAACACTACAAATACTTCAGCGAGTTCACAGCTTTAGTGATGCTTTCTTCAAAAAACCTGCTTTCTTCAAAAAACCTGCAAGAAAGAGGAGATGGCTGTGCTTTTTGACAATGGAGGCGGCTGTGAAGCACAAGGTACCTCCTGAGCCAGGAAATACAAGCTGGAATAGCTGGTTCAAATCAGTTCAGTACCATGCTGACCATGTCCATCTCTACAAGGAGTTTATGGCTGAGAATTCCTCCGCTCAGGCAGTTAGAAATATCCTTGAACTGCTTGATACAGATGACAAGCTAGAGGCCCTGCAGGTGAAGCTGACCATCTCTGAGGGGTGTGGCAAACTAGTTACAGCTCTGAGGGTGCTTGAGGGCACCCACACTCCCATAGCAGTCTCTGCTTATAACATCATGGAGGATCTTGGTTCCTATTTAGTTAATGGAACAGCCAAAACCCATGGCTTTGGGGCCAAAACTGATGAGCTGCTGAACCAAATGGCCATGCAACAGAAGAGGGATGTACTTGATCACCTTCATGATGGATTTCACATTGCATTTGAAAAATTTTCAAAGCACTGGGATGTCCATCCTGCCAGAGAGATCTACAAGATGATCAGAGTGTTTGATCCCAGACAGGCACCTGCGATGGTGAGGTATATAGAGGCCTATGGTACTCTGTGGGCTCTGAAGAGCCCATCTCCAGAGCTCAGTGAGGAGTGGGCTACATATCAACATTGTGTACGAAATGAAGCCCTCTCAACTTCCCTGGACCTTGCTGAATACTGGAAAGGCACAAGCCAACGATTTCCAAGGGTTGCAGAAATGGCAATGTCTTACATGTATTTTCCAGTCAGTTCAGTTGACTGTGAAAGGAGCTTCAGCAAGTACAAGACACTCCTCACTGACAAGAGAGTCTCTTACTGAGCTCAACACAAAGCGCCTTACCACCATGTACTTCAATGGGGATAACTGTGAAAGATGGGAAATGTCCAAGAAAGCAGCACATGTTTAAAATGAATTAAATAACATTAAGTGAGGGCATTGAGCCACCAGAAAGGACCAGAGCCATATAGAGAGAGAGTTGCGACAACTCCACTGACTCCAATAGAACGTTTTTTTTTTTACAGCAATGGCGGCTCGTGGAGCCTCTCAATAGTTCCCGGAAGTAGCAGCAAACACATGCCGCGCCGTAGAGATGAAGCAGAACAAACCGTTTGCGACGCACTTTTAAAAGGTGAGACGTTTAAATAATAATATTATCTTATTCTGTATATTATCAGTACATCTAAATAAAAATAACTTGTAAATTAAAACCTTATAGTTGAGTATTACTCATTAAATTAGGAGATAAGGGATATTATCGGATAACTAACAGATTAGGCAAGGACTGGAGCTGGATAACGTTAGTAACGAACACCATATTAATTGTCAAATCTGTTCTCTTGATTCAGTTTCATCCATCGTTTTTGGAATTAGAGAAACGGAGTCTAAACATATATGTTTTGCAGGGTGAGGTAAGTTGCATATTAGTTCAATATAACGTTTTTTTCTCCTCTCCATGTCAGTGGGGAAGCCATACATTCGCACACCTTTCTCTGAGCGATTGGAGCATCCCCGTGCAGCACAGCAAACCATGTAATGGTGAAGACTACGCAACGACAACATGAAAGAAAGGACACATACAAAATGCTTGGCTTGCTATTTAATTTATTAGAAATGTATTCATGAATTGCTGTAAATAGTTAATGCATTTATTTGAATAAAAATACAAAAAAAAAGTAATATCGTAATATATTATTACAATTTAAAATACTATTTTCTATTTTAATGTATTTTAAAATGTAATTTACTCCTGTGATGCCAAGCTGAATTTTCAGCCTCATTACTTTTGAACGGCAGTTTATATACGAGTATGCTTAAGTTGTTTTAAAGCTGAATATATTGTGTATATGAATAATTATTGTAAGAATTATACATTAGATATAATAATATTTATAATACATAATTATATTACTATATATAGAATTGTAAGAATTGTAAACAATAAGCTTCATTTCACTAAATTTTACATTTGCGTAACTGCTGCTAATAGTAAATAGTTAATTGACCCATTGTGCGGTGCGAGCTGGAAATCACCTGTCACCAGCCTGTCTCTGTACTATCTGAAAAGTCATAAATATGACATTAGTTACCATGAGATTAGTGAAAACAATGAACATGAGGTAACATAAAAAGGCAACAGAAACCCTAGCCTGAAATAAGTTGAGGCAAATAACGGTAAGCGAACACTAATCCTCAAATATTAGCTGATTTGATCTTTAAAAAACAACAATCACTGTAACAACATACTCATGCTACATACATATGTCGGTGTGTTACATAAATATATAAAACAAATGCATTTATTGACTACAAATTACCAGAAATCGCAGTTCTGTCACTCTACTCTAACAGTTTGAAATGCCCGCAAAAGCACTTCCTGGAACTATCTGAAGTCTACATGAATCACGTGACGATCAAGCATTTAGAACTTCCGTTGTCGCAACTCTCTCTCTCTCTCTCTCTATATATGCTCTATTGGGTTGAGATCTGGTGACTGTGGGGGCCATTTTAGTACAGTGAACTCATTGTCATGTTCAAGAAACCAATTTGAATTGATTCGAGCTTTGTAACATGGTGCATTATCCTGCTGGAAGTAGCCATCAGAGGATGGGTACATGGTGGCCATAAAGGGATGGACATGGTCAGAAACAATGCTCAGGTAGGCCGTGGCATTTAAACGATGCCCAATTGGCACTAAGGGGCCTAAAGTGTGCCAAGAAAACATCCCCCACACCATTACACCACCACCACCAGCCTGCACAGTGGTAACAAGGCATGATGGATCCATGTTCTCATTCTGTTTACGCCAAATTCTGACTCTACCATCTGAATGTCTCACAGAAATCTAGACTTATCAGACCAGGCAACATTTTTCCAGTCTTCAACTGTCCAATTTTGGTGAGCTCTTGCAAATTGTAGCCTCTTTTTCCTATTTGTAGTGGAGATGAGTGGTACCCGGTGGGGTCTTCTGCTGTTGTAGCCCATCCGCCTCAAGGTTGTGCGTGTTGTGGCTTCACAAATGCTTTGCTGCATACCTCGGTTGTAACGAGTGGTTATTTCAGGCAAAGTTGCTCTTCTATCAGCTTGAATCAGTCGGCCCATTCTCCTCTGACCTCTAGCATCAACAAGGCATTTTTGCCCACAGGAGTGCCGCATACTGGATGTTTTTCCCTTTTCACACCATTCTTTGTAAACCCTAGAAATGGTTGTGTGTGAAAATCCCAGTAACTGAGCAGATTGTGAAATACTCAGACCGGCCCGTCTGGCACCAACAACCATGCCACGCTCAAAATTGCTTAAATCACCTTTCTTTCCCATTCTGACATTCAGTTTGGAGTTAGGGTTAGGGTTAGGGTTAGGGTTAGGGCACGCCCTCCTTCAGTTTTGGAGGGCGTGTATGATCCCGGCACCACCCTCCACCCTGCCACAGTTGCATAGTTTTGTTCATGGTTTTCCAGTACAAGGGCATGCATCAAGTGACATTATTTTTGTTGTTGATGTCAAAATCTACAGGAAGTTTCTCTCCCGCTTTTAAAAACTGAAGAGCATATTTACTTATATACCCATTATTATCCTGTTTGTTAATTAATATTATATTTATACACCTATTACACAGAAGGAAAGGCTCCTCATTACCATGGTCAGTGTGCTGGTCTTAAATAATAGTAATAATAATAATGTATTTATAAAAAATACTAGCTGAAACACATCTTGAAACTTTAACTGCCACTGTTGATATAAAATGAGGTCTAAAAGATTCTACCTTAAGATTATTTCATATGAAACTATCACATTTTGTCAAAATATAACAGTTACTTTTACTCATGTAAAATCCTGAAACAAATTTGTAAAGGTGATGTGTGTAATTATTAAAATGTAACTATTTTGTTTAAGGGGCAACATCGTGCTGTAAGTAGTGCAATGTTCTGCATCGATTTGGTTTTTGTACCTTTTAAGCCCAGAAATAGTTGTGTACTCAATTTTCTGAAGTGTATCTGTGACTAATGGGACTATTCTGCAATTGCCTGAAGTATTATATTACTCTACAAAGATAGATACTTTTCTATATATATGTATGCATGTATGTATGTATACATGTATATATACATATGTATGAGTGTATATGCATGTATGTACAGTCAGGTCCATAAATATTGGGACATCGACACAATTCTAATCTTTTTGGCTCTATACACCACCACAATGGATTTGAAATGAAACGAACAAGATGTGCTTTAACTGCAGACTTTCAGCTTTAATTTGAGGGTATTTACATCCAAATCAGGAGAACGGTGTAGGAATTACAACAGTTTGTATATGTGCCTCCCACTTTTTAAGGGACCAAAAGTAATGGGACAATTGGCTGCTCAGCTGTTCCATGGCCAGGTGTGTGTTATTCCCTCATTATTCCATTTACAAGGAGCAGATAAAAGGTCCAGAGTTCATTTCAAGTGTGCTATTTTCATTTGGAATCTGTTGCTGTCAACTCTCAATATGAGATCCAAAGAGCTGTCACTATCAGTGAAGCAAGCCATCATTAGGCTGAAAAATCTAAACAAACCCATCAGAGAGATAGCAAAAACATTAGGTGTGGCCAAATCAACTGTTTGGAACATTCTTAAAAAGAAAGAACGCACCGGTGAGCTCAGCAACACCAAAAGACCAGGAAGACCACGGAAAACAACTGTGGTGGATGACCGAAGAATTCTTTCCCTGGTGAAGAAAACACCCTTCACAACAGTTGGCCAGATCAAGAACACTCTCCAGGAGGTAGGTGTATGTGTGTCAAAGTCAACAATCAAGAGAAGACTTCACCAGAGTGAATACAGAGGGTTCGCCACAAGATGTAAACCATTGGTGAGCCTCAAAAACAGGAAGGCCAGATTAGAGTTTGCCAAACAACATCTAAAAAAGCCTTCACAGTTCTGGAACAACATCCTATGGACAGATGAGACAAAGATCAACTTTTACCAGAGTGATGGGAAGAGAAGAGTATGGAGAAGGAAAGGAACTGCTCAAGATCCGAAGCATACCACCTCATCAGTGAAGCATGGTGGTGGTAGTGTCATGGCGTGGGCATGTATGGCTGCCAATGGAACTGGTTCTCTTGTATTTATTGATGATGTGACTGCTGACAAAAGCAGCAGGATGAATTATGAAGTGTTTCGGGCAATATTATCTGCTCATATTCAGCCAAATGTTTCAGAACTCATTGGGCAGCGCTTCACAGTACAGATGGACAATGACCCGAAGCATACTGCGAAAGCAACCAAAGAGTTTAAGGGAAAGAAGTGGAATGTTATGCAATGGCCAAGTCAATCACCTGACCTGAATCCGATTGAGCATGCATTTCACTTGCTGAAGACAAAACTGAAGGGAAAATGCCCCAAGAACAAGCAGGAACTGAAGACAGTTGCAGTAGAGGCCTGGCAGAGCATCACCAGGGATGAAACCCAGCGTCTGGTGATGTCTATGCGTTCCAGTCTTCAGGCTGTAATTGACTGCAAAGGATTTGCAATCAAGTATTAAAAAGTGAAAGTTTGATTTATGATTGTTAATCTGTCCCATTCCTTTTGGTCCCTTAAAAAGTGGGAGGCACATATACAAACTGTTGTAATTCCTACACCGTTCACCTGATTTGGATGTAAATACCCTCAAATCATTTCATTTCAAATCCATTGTGGTGGTGTATAGAGCCAAAAAGATTAGAATTGTGTCGATGTCCCAATATTTATGGACCTGAATGTATACATGCATGCATATATATATATATATATATATATATATATATATATATATATATATATATATATATATTAGCTGTCGATTTAATGCATTAATAACATGCGATTAATTTTACAAAAAAAAATAACGCGCTAAATTTACGCATTTAATTGCAATGCTTTCCTAACAGATTCAAGCTTGTAGTACCACCTGTATACTCCAGAGGGCAGTAAGTGAAATTTCAGCTGTGTGAGGAACACAGTTTATACAATGAACAAAACATTAACAACTCTTCAGCGGACACACAACATAAACGTGCAAACTAAGGGATCTCAAAATGTGTTTAAAGATTGAGTATTAAACTATATTTAACTTGACAGTGACCTAAACATTTTATTTTTATGACGCAACACACCCGAGACGCGACACAAGCATGTCTGACGCAGGTTATATGGTCTTTACCTTACAAATATTTAAATAACAACAAAATCGTGTGTTTTTGTAAAATAAAGAAAATTAAAAGGTTGAGCTTTCAGCAGTCTCTGTCTCCACGAGCATATTTCAGAAACACGTCACAAAAATGAACTGAAACTCTGCGAATTCTTATCACTCAAACATGAAACATATGTCTAAAGAAAGCTTAAAATGTCTACTTTTAAATAAAACTATTCCAATTTAAAACAAATATTCTCCTGCAATGCAATCTGTTTGAAACAAAGCGATGTACAGTTTTTACCGGTCCATCTCATTATCTGTAATGTGATCACACCCACCAGCAGAGCGCGCCATTCATACGCTAATGTGCCGAGACTATCAATGCAAATGTACACGCCCCCTACTCTTGAGGTAAACACTTTTCAATCATTTTTCTGCGCGTTTGCAATGACACGGCCAGAAAGCTCCAGGATATTATGGAAGATTTAAAATTTTCCTCAGAAGAAAAGCAGGACTCCGATGGACGTTTGTATTTTGAAGAGTGATTTGATCCAGCTGAGGTTACAATTTCAGACGAGTAAGTCATTTAGTTTTCATTAGTTGACATGCTATATTATATATACGTACATGTAAATTGTATGCTGTATGATTTAAATATGATGTGTAATATGATATAAAAATAACGTGAATGTTTAGATTATATTTTAATGTGTTTATGCTGCCTCATTATCATCAACAAAGCTGCTTGCAAATATGTGTTCAGGTTAAATTAGTAAAACACACTTTAAATATTCCCATATTAGAAAATCAGAATGATTATAAATCGGCTTTGATCACAAATAGCATTTTACAATATATTCAAATAGAAAACTGTTCTTTTAAATTGTAAAAAGAGTTCAGAATAGCAATATTGTTTCAGTATTTTGCGTCAAATAAATGCAGTCTTGGTGAGCAGAAGAGACCTCTTTTAAATGGTAGTGTAGGTCTAAAATTAAATAAAGTCTTTATGTAAAGAAAATATATAGTCAGATTACTTCTTTTAACTTAAGAAGTTACTGATTTTGATCAAGTCTCCTCACATTAATTCTCTCTCTGTCACATTCCTCATTGATAGGCCCAGGGGAGTGGTCTTTGTGTCCTCAGGTGTGAATCTCATCAATATTCATGATCGTTCACGCCTCCACGCATATTGCCATTCAGCACTAAAATTGTCACACAAAAGTTAAATGACTATATTGTTTTGTATGAATGAGTGATCAGGATGATTTTCACATCATTGTGTAGCAAAAACTCTAGGCTACAAGATCCAGTTCTCAAAAGGCTTGTGGACAAATGTTTAGTATGTGTTACATGGCCTTATTTTAGTGACTTAAACTTTTAGTTTTTTCAAAAACCACGCATAAACATTATTTTCTCAAAAATACAAACCTGTACATACATGTTGCTCACATATAATTGTAGCCCAGTTTGTGCTGAATACAGTGTTATCAGACTTTAGCCATTAATATGTTTTTAAGCAAATGAAAAAAGCAAAAATGTCAAGGCATGTCAAAACTTCTCCAGGGCCCAAAACACCCTCAGACCCCAGAGGGATAAACTGTTACACCGAATTTACCCAGTCAATCTTTATTTAAGAAACATGCTCCCTGAAATAGTTCCACTTTGCTCCTTCTGTAATGCTGTAGATGAATCTGCCACTCACATTTTTTGGGAATACAGTAGTATTTTGGCAAAACTTTTGTTTGTACGTACCTCTATTTTAACTAGTTTTATATTTTCTGATTAATAAGTTAATATTTTCTGATTAATCTGTTTATTTTTCTTGCCAAGTTTTTATACATAAGTGTAAATGTATGTCTATAAAGCCCCTATTTGCACTTTTTTGTAAAGACTTGAAATATTATTTAAATACTCTTTGTACCTCCAACAACTCCAGCATTGAAAAGCATTGCATTATGTAATGAATATAATGTCTTGGCATTATTGTCAAATATATCTGTAGTATTGTGTACTATGTGGCTTGTTTCTAAAAAAATAATAAATATCTGACGCAGGTGTACATTGACGGGTCCTTAAACAAGCCCTCATAATAAATCTCCAACTGATTGACAGATTCACTTGTGTAATGGATTACTGTGAACTGTGTGACAATGATTGGCTTATGATCAATAATATGGTAGTAAACAATATATTGTATTCTAAAGCCTTTTGTATTGTCTTATCAATGATGAACTCTTCTGCCACAAGAATGTAATGCATTTTAATATGTTTTCATATATATATATATATATATATATATATATATATATATATACACATATATATATATATATACACATATATAATTTTTAAATATTTAAAGATAACTATGTATATAATTATATATTTATATAAATATGTATAATCTTGTATAATAATATTGAGTTATTGTTATATGAGGGGCTTTCTCAGCAAATATTTGTATATACGATTAATTAATCGGGACAACATGTAATTAATTTGATTACAAATTCGAAATAATCGATTGACAGCCCTAATATATGTGTATGTGTATGTATACATGTACAGGGTTAGTTTCTACTTCTCATATGACTGATACTCACAGTAACACTAACATTTACATTTATTCATTTGGCAGATGCTTTTATCCAAAGTGACTTAGTCATTACAGGGACAATCCGCCTGGAGCAACCTGGAGTTAAGTGTCTTGCTCAAGGACACAATGGTGTTGGCTGTGGGGATCGAACCAGCAACCTTCTGATTAACAGTTATGTGCTTTAGCCCACTACGCCACCACCACTCTAACACCGTTAGAACTAGTAACACCATTACTTTTATTATTTTGGGTATGGCTAGCCATTCTCAAACAGTTCCCAAGTCATCTGGAAAGCGTAAACGCTTCCCTGACACTGTTTCTCATCCCTCGTACTCTGACATCGATTCACAGGCACCAAAACCTCACCCATTTAAGCCTAGCCATCCATTTGGTATTGACTTAGGTAGCGTGCGTCAGGCTGTGCGGTCAACCACCAGTATAATGTAGTGAGAAATTGACTTTTTCATGCTGTTTTTACTCGGGCTGTAGTTGCTGAGTTATGCAGATTTACAAACCGTCAGAAGACGGAGCTCGTCCTAAACTATCATATTCCAGCTACCAAGGAGCTTGGATGGAGGTGACCCCCAATGAATTGTACTAATTTCTTGCGTTGCTCATTTACATGGGGTTTTCAATTCTCCTTGAATCCCATCATCATTGGGGAACCAAGTCACTTCAGGGCTCGTGGGCGACAGGATTTATATCGCATAACCGGTACAAAGCACTTTTAGCAGATCTAAATGTTGTAGACCATACCACAGGGGATAATCAGGATCGCCTTAGGAAGTTGCATTATCTTATGGACCATCTCAAACAAAAATGCCAGCAGCTCTTTCAGCCTAACCAAAATCTCGCAATAGATGAACTTATGGTCAAGCCTAAAGCTCGGTCAGGATTTAAACAATACATGAAGGGCAAGTCTACTCGGTGGGATTTTAATTATGAGTAATTGCAACATCAGACTCGGGGTATACTCTCAACTTTAATGTTTACACAGGTAGTCATGATGGGCATGTCACTGACTTGGCCATCAAAGTAGTTGAATCGTTACTGCAACCATGCCAAGACCAGGGCCACAATGTTTGGTTTGACAACTTTTACACATCCCCAGCTCTTATGGTTAAGTTGTTAGAAATGGGAACTAATGACCGTTGAACTTAACCCAGATAGATTTCAGAGAAAACCTGGCTCGTGGAGGTATAGATATTCACGCAAGTTTCCCTTTGCAAACACTAAAGCCTGTAGTCCCTCCTTGGTCATCACTCCACACAGCCCATGTCCCTACATTTGAAGAGTCCTCTATGAGATGTTGGCTATGCTATCAGAAAAGTAGGACTGAAAATAAAACTAAAGTAGCTTGTTGCGCGCCGGAATGTAATGGCAAAAGACTTTGCTTGGTTCGTGGTAGGAACTGTTTTCAGTCTTGGCACTCAGCTGAGTGTGACCAGTTTCGTGAAGAGGTCTAGGTTGGGCTATGTTTACTGGTGTTGTTCTCTCCCTCTCTTCTCTCCACAGGTATGGCAGTTGTTGAGTATTTACGAATTTATATATATATATATTCTGTTCCTGCACACTTTATTATAAATGTATTTACTGTAGAAAGTTCTAAAGTTTGATTTTGTATGTTTTGTTGTGTAATTCATGTGTAATTCTAATGTTCAAATTAAAGTGTGTGTTTTATAGAACACGTAAAATGTACAGTTCAGTGTTTGTGTCCTTCACTTTCAGATGCATTCTCAATTTATTATTACAGGTGCCCAGAAGTAGTATTTGAGGAGTGGTCATGTGAAATGTATCTAAACATTCTAAATATTTGTTTTATTCCATTTTCCCACTAATCACTTGAATGGTCATAACTTTTAAACAATAGATTATATTTCTAATCTGTCTAATCTACATTGCCCACAAAATTATGCACATTTCATACACTCCAAGTTTCCCTCTAGCTTGTAATTAAAATGGTTGAAATTGCAGTTGTCTGATGAAGTATGGTGGCCAGAGAAATTGTTTTTTTTAATTGCTGTGAGAAATCTTATAAAAGGATGATTAGCCTTAAATTATCATACATATATTAATGTATGAATCATGGACACAAAGATTACATTTAGCCCAACTTGACATGTTTTAAAAGATGTTTAACACCTCAGACATGTATTTGTCAATGACAGAAGTCAATCATGTCTCAATGTTCAGTGGATCAAAACACTTAAATTAGTTTAAATCCGTTACATCCTATAAATAAATGTGCTCTATTAAACAAGTCAATCTGAAAACCACAACAAACACACAACAACAGGTGTTCTCAATAACAGCCTAACTAACCTTAGTTGAAACACACAGGTCATCTAACACTCGAGTTTACAAGGAGTTAACACTAATGAACAGATAACTACAGCTACAGTCACAAAATACACGTAAAGTAGTCTAATAGGTGTATACTGGTAAATATAGGTTAAGCACGCCGCTCAATAATACACAAGAGTGTAAGAAATAGAATAAAATACATACATAAATGAGATGCCGCTGACAAACATGTAACTAATAGTTTTAAACTCACGCCTGAGTTTTACACTCTCGCTGTTTTATCTGATGAAAGTACTCCACACAAGTAGTAAAATAAAATAAGACTACTTACCTTATTTCGCTTTATAAATGAACGGTGAGCACAGATGCGCGCGCTCGCACGTTAAGGGGCCGATGGCGGGAAACAGCGGCGCTAAATAAACTGACATTTGAAGGAGCCAATTAGAACGCCTCATTACGATTCACTCACACGATATTAGACGCTGAATGGTTACTGAGACTGGAGAGGGCGGGACTTCTGTGAACACACAGGTGCAGCGGATTAAACTGTGATGAAGCAGGTGCTCTCAAACACTAAATAAGGCTGTCTCGTTTCAGAAAAAAAGTAGGACACTCCGAATGCGACCTTCTTCTACGGGAATTCAGAGGATGCATGAGGTGTATCCTTCGTGGGTACTCACAACCCAAAATTATTTGCTTCAGCGGAAATGTCTTTGTTCTCTTCTGACTCAATGCGCTTGTTAAAGAGTGGCGTGCTGTCATAGCAACCATGATAAGTTCCGTTTGTACTATGAAGGGCTTGTTTAAATGAGGACACTCGGTATACTGCAGCCTTCTAAACAAGACACAACTACAGTGTTTTACACATGAAACCAATTATACAAATACCTGTAAAAAAAAAAAAACTGTAATCCTACCTAAAAAATATGAATTGCTTTATTATCCGATTTCCCAATTTAAACCATCTCCAAAGTAATTAAGGTTTTGTCCGATTTACCAACACACACACACACACACACACACATATACACATATGGGTGATTCTAAAATTGCGGGTACATTTGGTGTCCAAAGTCATTATTTTTTTTTCTTCTTTTTTTAAATGGTTATATTTTTTATTATTTTAATAGTTTGTTACTCATTGTCAAGGATCACAAGATTTTACAGGCCATAACAATATAATATGTTCTGTAAAAAGTGTCTTATATAGCTGAAAATCATGATTTCTTGTTGTCCGAATTAGTCAGTATATTTTTTCCATCATGTACCATTGAGGAATCAAAATATTTTATTAAAATTTTCTTTTGGTAATATTTTATTTATAAATGCCCTAAATAGTAATTTTCCTAATTCTACAACATTAAATTATTTAAAAATATATTTTATCTTACAAAAATCTGTGTCCATTAATCTTGCATCAATTCTGTTACCGTACCATACTTTGCCTTTAAATTGGAGGAATTATCTCCCACAACTATGTAAGATACAGGAAATGATATCACTTTCCCTCACTGATAGGATCTAAAGCACTGAAAGGTATGTGTGCTCACTCTTAGAAAATATTTTAATCTAAAAACTTCTTACACCAAGAGTTATTTTGTAAAACGTCAAAACTGTTACCACAATATCAAAAGGAAAGCAGAATTTATCACAAATCACACAGTGGTTTGTTTAAAAGTCTTTTAATTATGATTTCATTAGTGCCATTTGCTCTTAGCATTTATGCTAGCAAGTGGAGTTTTTGGCTAAAAAGTTAAAAATTGTCAATTCTGTTGCCATCAAACACTGTTACCGTGGTAGAGTAATAATGCTGACAGTATGTAACAGAATTGACAGTCATGTATGTATGTATGTGTGAGGGGGGAGAGAGAGAGAGAGAGAGAGGTAAGTGTGTGTTAATGATTGTTCATGTGAGTGTGTGTGTGTGTGTGTGTGTGTGTTTGTGTTCATGTTTGTTCATGTGAGGTAGTGGGAAGTGTGTGTCGGAAATGATGATCGCAGGTCTAAGTACATAACTGGTAATCTGGTAATCAGATGGATGCTGGTTCGATCCCCACAGTCACCATCATTGTGTCCTTGAGTAAGACACTTAACTCCAGGTTGCTCCGGGGGGATTGTCCCTGTAATAAGTGCTCTGTAAGTCACTTTGGATAAAAGCGTCTGCCAAATGCATAAATGTAAATGTAAATGAAAGTTCCTTAGGAGAGATGCTTGACTTGTTCCACAGTCAATTGGTTTCCTTTAAGAGGCATCTTTTTTGCATGAGAAACCAGTTCAGGCACTATCGTGAACTGAAGAAAGAAATGAAATCACATGAGTGTCTGATTCATGTGGATTTCTCAGAAAATTATGCATGCAAATATGCATCAGATATTCAGTCTGTCCATTTTGCCTCCTCACAACAGCAGGCAACATTACACACAAGTGTAGTTCACATGAGTGGGGCAGAGGACCACATGTGTTTCTGCTCAATTTCATCCTCCAAGGAAAAAGGTCCTGCTGCTATATGGGCTCACCTCTCCCCAATCCTTGATCATCTCAAAACATTCCATCCCTCAGTATCAGTCATTCACTTTTATAGTTTTTTTAGCAAAAGTTTTTTTTCCTATTCAGCACTGAACTGCAACGCCGTGGTTTCATGGCTGGAACATGGAATTTTTTGAGGCCAGTCATGGCAAGGGTGCTCCAGATGGAGTTGGTGGATTGCTCAAACTTAATGCTGATGGATTAGTGAATTGTGGGAGAGATATCCCTAATGCTCAGAAGTTATTTCATGCCTTATTGGATGCAGCGACATCAGTGAAGCTCTTCTACATTGAGGAAGACACAATCAACAATGCATTTAAGGAAATGCCAAAAGTACTTCCTGTTGTGCCCTTAATAATGCAGATGCATCAAATAATAACAGTCTCACCTGGCCAGCTGGTTTATCGTGATGTGAGCTGCTTCTGCTCCACAAAGCAAAATTTGGTGTGCCAGTGCCACCATACAAAAACCTTCAATTTTGCAGTTGAGCCTCTTGGAGCAAGTAAAGAGCAAGAGGTGAAAATCCGTTGGGAGCGTCAAGATGTTGTTGGACATTGGTGCATCCTGAAATATGATAACGACATCTATCCTGGAACCATCCTCGAAATCAATGAAACGCATGCAAAGGTCAAGTGTATGCATAACATAGGAAGAAACCGTTTCTTCTGGCCAACACAAGATGATGTGTTGTGGTATCCTCATGAGGATATTATAAGATTAATTCCATCGCCAACCAAGGTTGCATCACGACATGTTGAAATACAGAAGAAATATGGGCCAGTATTTCACCAGAATGAGCACATACATTTTCAGTACAGGCATTCAGATCATACAAGATTCTATTTCAATGCCATTTTTGTGAAGACGGGGCTTTTTGATGTTTGAATGATTGTTCTCTTAAAGTGTTTGCTCATAATTTTATTATTGCATTTATGAAATTATTAATTGTTTTTGTTACCCTAACTATATTTGTCCATGGTTGTGCAGGGGGGTTCAGGGGGGCAGGGAGGGGGTTATGGGAGCAGGGTATTTGTACCCCCCCCCCCCATAGTCAAATCTGTTACTTTGATCAATACTGTTAAGGGTCAACTCTGTTTATGAACTATTTTCACAAAAAAATAATGAAATTGTTGTTTAAAATCTCATAAACGTCATTGATGTATTTTTGCACTTTTATAATATTTCAACCCAATTCTTTTTTTTTTTTTTTTACTGGATATTGTATATAATACATTTTTAGATGAAAAATATTTGCTCCAAGTTGACGGTTCTGTGAAGACATGGGTATTTTTTTTATTTTTAATGTATGCATAGATTAAATATTATCTCAGTTTCAAGTGTTGGAATGTAAGGACGGTTTGTCTAATGGAACAAGAAGGATTTTTCCTGTTATGTTTTATTGTTATTTCTACACATTGCCTAATTTGTCTGTAACAGAGTTGACAAACGATACTATAAATAAAAATGTTTTTTCATTAAAAATAAAAAATGGAAGTTACTTGTGTTTGGCAAGCACTGAATTATTAAAACTGAATATGTTTTCAACAAGATAGTGGAAAGAATTTTTGTTAGTGAACGGTTTTTTTCCTTAACGTTTTGAAATGCCAAATGTACCCGCAATTATAGAATCACCCATATATAATCTATCTCTCACACACACACAAACTTACATATACTCTCTCTCTCTCTCTCTCTCTCTCACACGCTTATACTCACACACAGAGACTCACAGACATTTACACACGTATACACACTCACAAACACTCAAAAACACTCACTCACACAGAGACACTCACACACACAGAGACACTCACAGACACACTCACACACTTACACACACACACACACTACTCAAACACTCAGGTACACACACACACACATGTTTGTTTTGCTATACTTGTGAGGATATCTCATAGACTTTCATGTATTTTATAGCAAGCTTAAGATATATTCTATCCCCTATCCCTCACAGAAACCCGTGCACCTCATCAGATTTAAAGATAAACATCATTTTCATTTATTGGTAGAAGTTTTCTTGAAATAAAACCCAGTGAAATTAAGATCCTGTAGTTAAGATCAGTTGGCATCACAACAGTACACATTTTCTTTTACTTGTACAAGTTTCTGAGTGTGTTTTGATCCAGGAATGAACAAGTTAATACCAATAACATGAGTGTCAATGTAAACTCAGCATGTGCATTTGTGTGTGACACCCCTTTGACTTAACAGTCCAATGAATGTATAGTTTCAGAGTAATAATTCCAGTTAGGATGCTTATGTGTGCGTAACAGAAGTCATTTGATCCTTTTCCAGTATGCTAGCATCCATTTCTTTAAAACATGTTAACAGAAACATATACCAGAGAAAACCAATGAACAATGTCTTTAAAACGGTTTAATAACATTTTGCTTTGAAGAAAAAAAGAGGGGAAAAAGACAATAGACACTTTTCTCTTTTTTCACTCATTTGGTTGTCACAATGTTTTATCAGTGAAAGGAAATCAACAAAGACCAGGAAACTCATCACACTATCTTGTTTTCCTGAACAGGATCACACAAGATCAATCTGTGAACAGGGGGTGTACCTAACTTGAAGCCCCTCCCACCCCAGACCTCCGAGTGCCCGTAAGAACTCATTATCGCTTGAAACTCTTGTGAAAGGACTTTGTGCTAAAGATACATTTTACATTTAATGCATGATGTTTTATTTAAAATTGTGTTTGTTGAATTAAAAATGTTAAACACATATGATGTTAAAACTCTTTGTGTACCATTTTTAAAGTGTCTATGTTAGTGATGTGCTTAACAACTTAATACATTTTGTATCAAAAAAAAGTGTCTCCTCTGTTAAAGGTAAAAGGATGGGACATCAATGTTCATCCAGGATCCGAGTCATTTTAAGACACTGTTCAGTCTAAGAACACGACTCACCAATTGTGATGGATTTTTACTCTTTATCCAGTTCTTTTATGAATTATTCTACCTCCCATCGTGTACTAAACATTTTGGATCTCTCTCGATGCGTGACCAGTAACCGAGATGTGAAAATAATTCTGTTTTTGCGGATTCCTCTGTCACATAAGTTTTGTCACACTGCATCTTATGCTCTCTGTATGTTCCTTGTGTGATATTGGTCCCTTAGTTTTGGCTGCCCTCAGAAATTGCTCCTTTTTCCTGAAGTTCAGGAATCAGGTAGTTCAGAATGAGTGTTCTCAGCAGTGTTGTAATTTCACAAGTGACATTTTGATCGCCCTGATTTTGATGTGGACACACTCTAAAGTCAGTGGTGCACTATTTCCAAAATCTTTAGCCATTCCTCCATAAACACGCACTGATCTCTCCCTTCCTCTTTCTCCGGTAGCCCAACTAACCTCAGGTTGTTTCGTCGATGACAGTTCTCCATATCGTCAACCTTTTCTGTCAGTAGTTTAACTTTAGATTATAAAGAGTTAGCATGAGTGTGAAGTTGAACAATTTCATCTTCTGACCCGGTGATGTGTTCTTCCACCTCTTTTATCACTGTCATGACACTGTCAACCAGATCTCATTTGTCCATTTCTTTGATAGCTTGTAAAACATCTGCATTATTGGGGCTCGTATCAGTTGAGTCGTATCAGTCGCTGTCACCATCTTCCTCCGTCTCTCTTGATTCAACGACTTGGCCAATAGAAGAGTGACATCGCAAATATGTCATGCTCAATTTTCTCTTGAGATCTAGTATTTGTTTTGCCATAATTTTGATCTTTGTTCTTATTTGAACAAATTACTAAACAAAAGCTAAATATTAAGTAGTTATGAAGGATTATTTTTGAAACTCTTCTCAGCACCGCTCCATAACTGGAACTCTTATGATCACTTTCAAAGCATTTGATTTTCATAAACTGTTCTAAAGGTAATTTATCACTATGATACATTTTACCATTAATATTTTGTGTGTGTGTATATATACACTCACCTAAAGGATTATTAGGAACACCTGTTCAATTTCTCTTTAATGCAATTATCTAATCAACCAATCACATGGCAGTTGCTTCAATGCATTTAGGGGTGTGGTCCTGGTCAAGACAATCTCCTGAACTCCAAACTGAATGTCAGAATGGGAAAGAAAGGTGATTTAAGCCATTTTGAGCGTGGCATGGTTGTTGGTGCCAGACGGGCCGGTCTGAGTATTTCACAATCTGCTCAGTTACTGGGATTTTCACACACAACCATTTCTAGGGTTTACAAAGAATGGTGTGAAAAGGGAAAACATCCAGTATGCGACAGTCCTGTGGGCAAAAATGCCTTGTTGATGCTAGAGGTCAGAGGAGAATGGGCCGACTGATTCAAGCTGATAGAAGAGCAACTTTGCCTGAAATAACCACTCGTTACAACCGAGGTATGCAGCAAAGCATTTGTGAAGCCACAACACGCACAACCTTGAGGCGGATGGGCTACAACAGCAGAAGACCCCACCGGGTACCACTCATCTCCACTACAAATAGGAAAAAGAGGCTACAATTTGCAAGAGCTCACCAAAATTGGACAGTTGAAGACTGGAAAAATGTTGCCTGGTCTGATGAGTCTCGATTTCTGTGAGACATTCAGATGGTAGAGTCAGAATTTGGCGTGAAACAGAATGAGAACATGGATCCATCATGCCTTGTTACCACTGTGCAGGCTGGTGGTGGTGGTGTAATGGTGTGGGGGATGTTTTCTTGGCACACTTTAGGCCCCTTAGTGCCAATTGGGCATCGTTTAAATGCCACGGCCTACCTGAGCATTGTTTCTGACCATGTCCATCCCTTTATGGCCACCATGTACCCATCCTCTGATGGCTACTTCCAGCAGGATAATGCACCATGTCACAAAGCTCGAATCATTTCAAATTGGTTTCTTGAACATGACAATGAGTTCACTGTACTAAAATGGCCCCCACAGTCACCAGATCTCAACCCAATAGAGCATCTTTGGGATCTGGTGGAACGGGAGCTTCGTGCCCTGGATGTGCATCCCACAAATCTCCATCAACTGCAAGATGCTATCCTATCAATATGGGCCAACATTTCTAAAGAATGCTTTCAGCACCTTGTTGAATCAATGCCACGTAGAATTAAGGCAGTTCTGAAGGCGAAAGGGGGTCAAACACAGTATTAGTATGTGTTCCTAATAATCCTTTAGGTGAGTGTATATACAGGTCCTTCTCAAAAAATTTGCATATTGTGATAAAGTTCATTATTTTCCATAATGTAATGATAAAAATGTAACTTTCATATATTTTAGATTCATTGCACACCAACTGAAATATTTCAGGTCTTTTATTGTTTTAATACTGATGATTTTGGCATACAGCTCATGAAAACCCAAAATTCCTATCTCAAAAATTTGGCATATTTCATCCGACCAATAAAAGAAGTGTTTTTAATACAACAAAAGTCAACCTTCAAATAATTATGTTCAGTTATGCACTCAATACTTGGTCGGGAATCCTTTTGCAGAAATGACTGCTTCAATGCGGCCTGGCATGGAGGCAATCAGCCTGTGGCACTGCTGAGGTGTTATGGAGGCCCAGGATGCTTCGATAGCGGCCTTAAGCTCATCCAGAGTGTTGGGTCTTGCGTCTCTCAACTTTCTCTTCACAATATCCCACAGATTCTCTATGGGGTTCAGGTCAGGAGAGTTGGCAGGCCAATTGAGCACAGTAATACCATGGTCAGTAAACCATTTACCAGTGGTTTTGGCACTGTGAGCAGGTGCCAGGTCGTGCTGAAAAATGAAATCTTCATCTCCATAAAGCTTTTCAGCAGATGGAAGCATGAAGTGCTCCAAAATCTCCTGATAGCTAGCTGCATTGACCCTGCCCTTGATAAAACACAGTGGACCAACACCAGCAGCTGACATGGCACCCCAGACCATCACTGACTGTGGGTACTTGACACTGGACTTCAGGCATTTTGGCATTTCCTTCTCCCCAGTTTTCCTCCAGACTCTGGCACCTTGATTTCCGAATGACATGCAAAATTTGCTTTCATCCGAAAAAAGTACTTTGGACCACTGAGCAACAGGCCAGTGCTGCTTCTCTGTAGCCCAGGTCAGGCGCTTCTGCCGCTGTTTCTGGTTCAAAAGTGGCTTGACCTGGGGAATGCGGGGATGTTTCTACTCCAGACTCAGTCCACTGCTTCCGCAGGTCCCCCAAGGTCTGGAATCGGTCCTTCTCCACAATCTTCCTCAGGGTCCGGTCACCTCTTCTCGTTGTGCAGCGTTTTTTGCCACACTTTTTCCTTCCCACAGACTTCCCACTGAGGTGCCTTGATACAGCACTCTGGGAACAGCCTATTTGTTCAGAAATTTCTTTCTGTGTCTTACCCTCTTGCTTGAGGGTGTCAATGATGGCCTTCTGGACAGCAGTCAGGACGGCAGTCTTACCCATGATTGCGGTTTTGAGTAATGAAACAGGCTGGGAGTTTTTAAAAGCCTCAGGAATCTTTTGCAGGTGTTTAGAGTTAATTAGTTGATTCAGATGATTAGGTTAATAGCTCGTTTAGAGACCCTTTTCATGATATGCTAATTTTGGGTTTTCATGAGCTGTATGCCAAAATCATCAGTATTAAAACAATAAAAGACCTGAAATATTTCAGTTGGTGTGCAATGAATCTAAAATATATGAAAGTTTAATTTTTATCATTACATTATGGAAAATAATGAACTTTATCACAATATGCAAATTTTTTGAGAAGGACCTGTATATATATATATATATAGCTCTGGAAAAATGTAAGAGACCACTGCAAACTGGTCAGTTTCTCTGGATTTACTATTTAGAGGTGTGTGTTTGAGTAAAATGAAAATTTTTGTTTTATTCTATAAAGTACTGATTTCTCCCAAAGACCAAAATAAAAATATTGTCATTTAGAGCATTTATTTGCAGAAAATGACAACTGGTCAAAATAACTAAATAGATTAAGTATTTTCAGACCTGGAATAATGCAAAGAAAACAAGTTCATATTCATTTTTAAACAACACAATAGTAATGTTTTCACTTAGGAAGAGTTCAGGAATCAATATTTGGTGGAATAACCCTGATTTTCAATCATAGATTTCATGTGACTTGGCATGCTAAATCCAAGATTGCCACCAGTCCTGTCCTTTGTTTGTGTGCCTGCATGTGAGCTTTAAATATTATTCTTGTTTTATGTGTTTTTATGTATTTTATAGTGACAGTCCAGCCAAGGATTGTGACATTTTACATCTAGTGCTTAGTGGACTCTCTTTTTCTCTCAACAATTCAAATCTGAGTGGAATTTATTGCTGGTGCTGCTTGGTTCTTGATCATTATCTTCTAAAGCATGCAGACGATTTTATTGCTGAGCCGATTGCTCAAATATTTAATCAGATTCTCCAGACTAATACCATGCCTAAAATTTGGAAAGCAACCTTAGTTCTTTCTTTACCGAAAGGTGGGGACCCTTTGAATTTAAACAACTATTGCCCAATAAATCTCTAATCTTGCCAAGATTCTAGAGTATCAACTACACTCTCAATTGAAACAAATAGTGGCTAACTATAATATTTTAAGTGAAAGACAGTCTGGTTTTACACAAGTGCAACAGTAGGTGAAATTCTTGTGTGCAGGTCCGAGCAACATAGCAGTCATGACAGTGACGAGACATATACCAATTACAGTAAACAACATACTTACACAACACAATTTACATATCAAATGTACACATACTTACACAACACAATAATTATATACAATGTACAGTAAACAATACACACAATGTAGAGTACACATACAATAAAAAAGTATATATATAAAATATATATATATGTATGCTGTAGTTCTATTGTGGAGAATATAATTATGACAGTCCAGTGTGATATATAAGATTAATAAAGTGCAGTGCTAATTATTGATCCTGATAGATCAAGTGTTCAACAGTCTGACTGCTTGGGGGAGAAGCTGTCATGTAGTCGGCTGGTGCGGGTCCTGATGCTGCGATACCGCCTGCCTGATGGAAGCAGTGAGAACAGCCCATGACTCAGGTGGCTGGAGTCTCTGATGATCCTCTGAGCTTTTTTCACACACCGCCTGGTGTATATGTCCTGGAGGGAGGGCGGGAAGCTCCGATGATGTTTCTGGCAGTTCGCACCACCCTTTGCAGGTTTTTGCAGTTGTGGGCGGTGCTATTACCGTACCAGGTGGTGATGCAGCCAGTCAGGATGCTCTCTACAGTGCTGGTGTAGAACCGTGTGAGGATGTGGTGTTTCATTCCAAACTTCCTCAGCCGTCTCAGGAAGAAGAGGCGCTGGTGAGCCTTCTTCACAACGACCTCAGTGTGGACGGACCATGTGAGTTCCTCAGTAATGTGGACACCGAGGAACTTGAAACTGCTGACTCTCTCCACCGGTGCTCCATTGATGGTGATGGGGCTATGTTCTCCGTCTTTCTTCCTGAAGTCTACAACAAGCTC